>NC_056726.1:1626649987-1626857487 GCF_019279795.1 Protopterus annectens | reverse complement strand
GGTTTACCTCTGGTGTGGAACATATTGCCCCCATGTTGGTGATGACCAGGTCCAATATGTTGTTCCCTCTTGTGGGAGTGGTGACCAGTTGTTCCATTGCATTAGAGTTTATAAATTCAAGGAACCGTTGGGCGAGGGTGTTTGGGCTTGAGTAGTTTTCCCAGTCAATGTTTGGGTAGTTGAAGTCACCCAATAACATAGTGTTTGGAGAGACCTTCATATTCTCCAGTGTTCTCAGGAATGCCAAGTGGGGTTCCTGTAATAGGGAGGGTGTTCTGTAATAGGCTACAAACTGAAAGGCAGTTTTGCTCGCTGTTAGTTGCACATGGATGGTTTCTGATGCTTCGTGCAGTGCCACCAACCTGGAGGTGTAGGTATCTTTGATGAATATAGATACTCCCCCTCCTTTTGTGCTTCGGTCCGAGTTTTGGGGCCGAAACGCATGGTATGAGTTATAACCTGGCAGTGCTGGGTGCTCTCAGGAGCCTTGAACCAGGTTTCTGTTACTGCACAGACATCGATTTTCTTCATGCTGAGGAGAGCCTCGGGTGCGTGCATCTTGAGGTTCAGACTTCTGGCATTGAGTAGCATTACCTTTAGTTTTTTTATCCTTGGTTTGTCTATGGAGGTGGGTTTGTCCTTTGAGCCTTGCCTAAAAAAGGCACTATGGGGGTGGCAAGAGCCTTGGCCAGTATACGAAAGCCTAAGGGTGACAGGTGCAAGCTGTCCCTAGCGAAGCAACGTGGCTTGTCGAGCATGTCATCCCAGGCTGACAGACACTGGATCCCCTTTGAATGACACCAATACTTTAGCCAGTTGTTGAAACTGATCACTTTGTCTTTATACTGTGGCATCATTCTTGGTGAGGGCAATATGCTACTCAAGGTCAGGGTCATACCAGCCTGGGCTACATTGTCAGAGAGCTCCTCTATGTCTCTTTTCATGTAGTCCAGGGAGGTACGTTTCAGGTCATTCACACCAGCATGGACAATGACGGAGTCATACTTGTACTTGCTTTGGAGTAACCTGAGTGCTTGCATTATGTGGCGGATCCTGGCACCCGACAGGCAGCTTACAGTGACCTTCTCCTTGTTCAGTCTGGTGAGTGGGACGTCAGTGTGCCGGACAATAGAGTCCCCTATAACGAGTGTATTTGGTGTGTAGTTTGGCCTCAAGGGCTGTGACTGTGAGGCACACTGATTTTGTGAGATATGTGATTCATGGGTATTGTTGAGGGGTGGCTGTTGCTTGGATATCTGCTTAGGAGGTCTTTGCTGTTTAGGCAGATTTGTATTTATAGCCTCCGAGTATGTTTTTGTGTGTTTATGTGTTGAGTATGCAGATGCAATAGGGCTGTGTGAGACTGGATTTGTGGTGTGGGTGGTTACCTTTTCCTCCTGACTGATTGTGCTAGTCTTGGGTTGAGAGAGCTCTGCCTCCAGTTTGGCTGTGTAACTGCATCTCTCACATGTATTAGAGTTTGTTGGAAGGAGGAGAGGGTTGTCTGTGCACATAAGGCAATTGTAACATTGCCTCAAAATTCCCAGATTCACCAGCTGGACTGGAGAGTAACCTTGAAACTGACCCTTGGACATACCAGATTAGTATAGGGAACTGTTTTTTTACTGATCAGATTAGGGGAAGGGAACTGATTTTTCACTTGATCAGGAAGGACCAATCGGGAGCCTAAATCTTATGAGAAGTCAAGGAGGGTGTAGTGGTTTAGTTAGTTAGTGTTTCCTTATAAGAGCTGAGCAAGTGCAGGGTTTTAGAAAGAGAATAGAGTGATTACTTTGAGAGTTTGAACAGTTCTAAGGGAAAAAGTGAAGAGCAGACTTTGTGGAGCCTGGAATAGTTTAAACCTGTTTAGGTGGTGCTGCCCGACGCTGCTCAGTGTGCAAAACCGCTCAAAAAGAGAGTTGTAGGGTTTTAAGAGAGAGAGATCAAGGAGTTTAGAAATTACCCAAAATGGCCAATAAAACTACAGCTTCTAGGTAGTAACCACTCCTCCAGGGACAGGCAGGCTGTTCAGTGTTTACCACTCCCACTGGTGAACACAGAGACTTCCCTTTAGCCCAAGCAAGCACTGGCCTTCTAGAAACTTCCAAACAGTTCAGAACAGCAAATCTGTAACTGAACTTTCTTAACTTTCAGAAAGTGGGAAAAAAGCAAGATTTTTTCTTTTTTTTCTTTTTGTTGTAGTTTAAAGGTAGCAGAGATACACAAGCAGCAAAATAATCACAACAGTGTAATAAATGACCCCACACTTGAGTGCTAGGCCAAAATCAATTAAAATGCAGTTTTTAGAGAAAAAAACGATTTTAAATTAAGTGCAACACAGGAAATGCAGTAAACAGGCTCTAGATGTGTTCCAAGTACTGTTACTGTTACAGATATAAACTTTAGCAAGCCGGAAAATGCCAAAAAGTAGGCGGCAAAGCAGTAAAACTTAGCAAAAAATCAGAAGAAAATACTTAAAATCACAAAAGTGGCTCCTTTTCTTCTCTCAGCGTTTTCTCCCCTTGGTAGGTGCTTCAGCAACAACTAGCAAGCCGGAAAAGATGCCAAAACCACGTGGCAGTCGGGTTTTAAGAGAGAGAGAGATCAAGGAGTTTAGAAATTACCCAAAATGGCCAATAAAACTACAGCTTCTTGGTAGTAACCACTCCTCCAGGGACAGGCAGGCTGTTCAGTGTTTACCACTCCCACTGGTGAACACAGAGACTTCCCATTAGCCCAAGCAAGCACCGGCCTTCTAGAAACTTCCAAACAGTTCAGAACAGCAAATCTGTAACTGAACTTTCTTAACTTTCAGAAAGTGGGAAAAAAGCAATATTTATTTCCATGTCAAACTAACCATAGTTGTGATCCTCTATCATAGCCTTGCTAGCTACAAATCCCCAAACATGAGTCTGGAAAACCACACTTCCTACTTAAACTTACTGGAATCTCTTAACATTCAGCCTAACACCATACTTATGGGTGACTTCAACTACCCCTTCATAAACTGGAAGACTTATACAACACATAATTCACTTGCTCAGAGGTTCTTGAACTTCTTCAACACAAACACCCTGTAGCAACAAGTAAGCTCCCTGATTAGAGGTACAAATATCTTAGACCTGATACTCATGAACATGGGAGGATGCTGCTCCCTCCCATGCATTAACTCCTGCCTGATAAGATATGACCACAAAATGATCTCCTTTAGTATTAAAATTAACCAAGATCCTCAAACTCCAAACCTGTTAGGAACTTTGCTAAGGCCATTTACCTTAAACGAAGTGACAGCCTATTAAACTTCCAAGCCCCTCTGAACCTGGATGACCCTGAAGCCTACTCTGTTCTGTACACAGAAGCACTATACAACTACATTCATAGCTGCATAGAGCAGGCAGTACCTGTCAAATCTATGATTACTGGTAAAAGTAAACAACACTGGTGGACCCCTAGCATAAATAGGCTATTCAACAAAAGGAAAAAATCTTGTCCAAGGCCAAGAAGGAACAGACAAAACAGTGTAAAAAAGGCACTCACCAGTCTAAACAAATTAGAGAGCTGGTCAAATCTGCCAAAGCAGATTATGAGGAAAAGATAGCCTCCCATGAGAAATATAATCATAAGGCTTTTTAATTATATTTGTAGCCTCAGAGAAACTCTCAGCAATGTGCTGAGTTAATTATGAATGGCAACACTTACACCCAGCTTGAAATTATAGCAAACCTGCAGGTCAACAAGTTCTGTTCAAACATCTCCTCCATCACCTCCTACTACACCCAAAGAAATGCCCATAACTATACCCCTACTGGTCATTTTGAGGGGAACAGGTCCTTACTGAACTCGCTGAAGCAAAAAAAATATGGCCTCCATGGGTCCTGACAACATTTCGAGATTTTTCTTAAATAGTTTAAAACAGAATCTCAGAGCCATTAGAAACCTTCGTCAACCACAACCTCCAGATGGGCTTTGTCTCAGAGGAATGGAGGACTGCAACAGTCACCCTTCTGCACAAAGGGGGCCCCATCAACTGATCCAAGGAACTACAGACCCATACACTTGACCAGTCTAATCTGAAGGCCATGGAGGGAATTATCATCAACCTGATCAATAAAGACATAGGAAATCACCAAACACTGGGCTAGACCCAATTTGGCTTTGCCTGCTTAATCTGGTGGATTTCTTTGAGAACGTTTCTAGGGTCATGGATAAGGGTAAAATGGTACATTCCACTTATCTAGACCTAGTCAAAGCTTTTGACATAAGTCCCCACTCAGGGATCATAGATAAACCCCTACATGATCAGATGGATAGCAAATTAGCTCACTGACGGGACACATGTTTTTGCGGATAGATGAACTGACGTCCGATAAGAAACCTGTTAGTAGCACTGCCGTACAGTGCTCAGGGATGGGATCCCTCCTGTTTGGTATATACTTCTCTGAAGTGAAGGCCAGTGTTGGGGGCCTCTGGTTCACCAGGTTCACTGACTATAAGCTGGGAACAATCACTGAATCCCTAAATGATGCTTACATTGTACAAACAGGCCTAAAAAGGACAAACAACTGGTGCCAAAACCATGGTCAGAGACTACATTCTAAACAAATGCATAATCATACCCTTCAGTAAATCAGATGACCCTGTAAATTACAATATTGATAGTACACTCTAAAAGTACACCCAGTGGTGAGGGACCTAAGAACACCAACAGACAGCAACCTAAACTTTGACCACCAGATAGCTATGGTAGTGAGGAAATCCTGTGTGGCTCAACTTATAAGTAAAGGCATGGCATCAAGTTCAAAGGAAGTCATAGTGCCATTTTACTAAGCTCTCATCATGTCCTTAATCTAGTACAATGCTTCCTTCTGCGTATTCCTAAATAGGCACGAATACCAATTGGAGTGGCCCCAGCGGCTTTTCACAAAAAAAAAATTACAAAGCGTAAGACACATGTCTCATGTGGACCGACTAAAGGCCCTATCCCTTTACTCTATCTCATATCATTTGACAGATGACTTATGCCTGACCTACAAGGAATTCTCTGACCCATCCCTAATGAAAATATTGCATAGTCACAAAAATAAATTATACAAAGGTTACACATCCCATGGACCTGAACCTTATTTGTGACTAACAGAACTTGCTGGAGAGACAGATTTGGGCCTTCTCCTCTCTCTCTTCAAATTAATCTGGATAGATTGATGAGGAGCTGTAAATTCACTGTTGGGGTAATGTCCATGTCCCTTATGGACAGAAGCAGTCTGTAAACTGAATCAGGGCTCTAACACCCAAAGATCCACTATGCTAATACTACCCATCCAATATCTGGGGTTGGGATATTACGATATAGCATTGTCATATCCTGGGTATTATTGGCTAGGTTTGTAAAAAAGGCTTTTGTGCAATTAGCCTTGTAATCACTATGCAGTTAATGGAATCTGAAACAGCTGAATCTTGGTGATGGTAATAAGACAAAATGTCTACTTGTAATAAGATCACTGGTACTGAAAACACACAAATTAGACATTTGTTAGGTGACCCTATCACCAGGAACATGGGTGGTAGAGGGCAGACTGTGCAAAATGATTTGCAGCAGCAAAACATTCAAAATTGTAAAGGTCTGTAATATTCTTAAGTAGTTGCCAAACAACCTGTGCCAGACTGTGATAAACACTGGATTCATCAGATATATATAACTGGCCATGTGTCAACTCCCCAAAGACAGTTCATAATAATAATAAAAATAGGGATAGTTGGGAACAAAACTCACACAAAAATACTATCCTATCCCCAAGGAGTTTAATGCATTTCTATCCTTATTGCATAGCATGAGCTGTAGACATTTTCCTATATAAACAATCAGAAAATGTTGCCTTGGCTAATGAAATAAAATTTTACTTCATGAGAACTTAGGATGTAGTGCACATATATTCTGGACATTAGTTTCACCTAGTCTTGAGAGCAGACATTAGGTACCCCTCAGATGGAAACCAAGTATTGCATCCTTACATCAGTTCCCTTAAGGCAACCTGTAATAAAAATATCAGTGAATTTAGATATGATTCTGAGTACAAAACACAATTAATAATGCCATTCTAACATATAGGGATTTCACTACATCTCATTTATGATTTAGATGCCAGAGTAATGCTTTGGTCAGTAGACAAGAGTCCAGACCTCCCCCTCATGCAGTAACAGAAATGTTGACTTGACTGGTTTACCCGAGATTTTGAATTATCACTTCTGGTGTACACAAACACACACCTTCCTCCACACACACAAACACAAGCTTTGTCCTACATAAAAGAAGGGGGACAAGCCCCCCTGCACCCCCCATGTGGGGGGCAAGCCCCCCCTACTTAAATATTCTAACTCCAAGGTCGCACTACATACAAAAACACACAAAACCCCACCACACAAGCTACATTCTCCTCGCACACACACATCACAGTAACAAAACACACCAACACACACCACAGCCCCTACCCAAAACCTTTAACACATAAACACTTACCTGAATCCATAACCACAGTGAAACACCAGAAGCGCTAATTCAAAATCTCCGATATGCGAGATTTTGAAATTCATGCTTCTGAGTTTTCGTTCTTTTCAGGTTTCCACTTTATGGGCTCGAAATACTGAAATTCATTATTTCAGTATTTTGAGCTTCTAAAGTGAATCCATATATATATATATATATATATATATATATATATATATATATATATATATATATATATATATATATATATGGGTCTACTTCATATGGTTGACAGTACATATGGTAGAAACTTATTTGGTCGACGGCTCATTTGGTCGACAACCAGTACTCAAGGCACTTAGGGATTTGCCCCCCTCCCCAAAGTTGTGCAACCCTGGAGTTGATATATATAGTTAGGGGGAGGTGTGGGGGGCACAGCTCCTCACAATGGGGGGTGTGGGGGGTGAAGCCCCCACCTATATTCATTTAAAATGTTTAGTTTTTGTTATAATTTCATGTTTTAAACAAATATTAAACGAATATTACTGGGGGGCTTCACCCGTGTGTCCGTGTTTGTGCTTGTTTCCCACCTTTCATGTAACTAGTCTAGTCCTGATACAGATCTGCTGTATCCAGGACTGCTTGTAAGCTTCTGTGCCCCCCAAGCCTTTCTGTGTTGGTGGGAAGCATTCTAGCTTATCAGTGGGAGTGGTAAGCACTAGGTAGCCTATTTACCACAAGATCCAGTACAGATTCTTAGTTTTAGCACTTGAATTTGTTTATTCATGCTCAGCACTTGTTCAGAACTTCTTGTTAGCACTAAATAAGCTACAAATTACCACATCACTCAGCCTTTCTCTTTACCTAGAGGAAAACAGTTTTTGGACTTACTTTTCTCACTTGCTTAGAGAAAAACAGCTCTTATACTCACTTTCCTCACTTGTCTAGAGGAAAGTAGTTTTTTATTCAGGAATGTCCAAGAGTCAGCTCCCAATGATCTCTCCTGTCTATCTGATGAATCTGGGCATCTTGGGGCAATGTAGCAATCAACTCATGTACACAGACAACCCTCTCCTCCTACCACCCAACACCACAACCTGTGAGATGTGCACTTATCTAGCCAAACTGGAGCTAAAGCTCTCTCCAACCAAGAATGAATTTGACAGTCAAGAGGAGAAGGTAAACACTTGCACCACACCACACTCATCACATAGTCCCACTAAACCTACACCACCAAAATCCACACATAGAAACACAAAAACATTTGCAGAGGCTCTCAATAATAATCTGCTCAAGCAACAGAGACCTCCAAAGCAGAAACGCAAGCAACCTCCACCCCCAGCACAACCCAAATAACACATAGTCCACAGACTCAGTGTGCCAATAAACCACAGCCCATAAGGCAAAACAACGTACCGAACACACTAGTCATAGGTGACTCTATAGTCCGCCACACTGATGTCCCACTCACCAGGCTAAACAAGGAGAAGGTTACTGTGAGCTGCCTGTCGGGTGTCAGGATCCACCACATAACCCACTCACTCAGGTCTCTCCATAACAAGTACAAATATGACTGTCATTGTCCATGTTGGTGTGAATGACCTGAGACGTACCTCCCTGGACTACATGAAAAGAGACATGGAAGAGCTCTCTGATCTTGTAGACCAGGCAGGTATGACCCTAGCCCTGAGTAGCATCCTGCCATTGCCCAGAATGATACTGCAGTACAAGGACAAAATAATTGACTTCAACAATTAGCTAAGCTTCTGGTGTTATTCTAAAGGGATCCAGTATCTGTCTGCCTGGGATGACATGGTTGACAGACCACAATGCTTTGCAAGAGATGGCCTGCACCTGTCACCCCTGGGATTCCGGAAACTGGCTAAGGTTCTTGCCGCCCTAAAGTGCCTTTTTTACGCAAGGTTCAAATGGAAAATTCACCACCATAACAGGAACAGGCAAGCAAAAACTGAGGATAATGCTACTCAATGCTAGAAGTCTAAATCTCAAAATGCACTCACTCGAGGCACTCCTTAAAATGGAGAACATTGATATCTGTGCAGTGACTGAGATCTGGTTCAAGGCTCTAGAGAGCACCCCTGCATTACCAGGCTATAACTCATACCATACTTTTCGGCCATCTAACCTGGACTAGAACACCAAAGGCGGAGGTGTGTCCATATTAATTAAGGATATCCACACCTCCAGGCTAGCTGCGCAGCATAATGCATCTGAGGTTATCAAGTGCAACTAACTCTGGGCAAAACTGCAATCCAAATTGTAGCTTGCTACAGATCCCCCACCATGCCCCAGGATTCCTACTCCTCTTTTTTTTGATATACTGGAAAATATTAGGGTTCAACCAAACAGCCTAATAATGGGGGATTTTAACTACTCCACCATTAACTGGGAAAACTGCTCATGTACCAACTCCTTCGTTCAACGCTTTCTGGAATTCATAAATTCCAATGCCCTGGATTAACTTATCCACACCAGGGGCAGCAGTATCCTAGACCTAGTCATTACCAATATGAGTGACTGGTGTTCCACACCTGAAGTCAACTCCTCGTTGGTCACATCCGACCATAAGCTAATCACCCTAGATATCCACCTCCCACCCCCACCCACCATTAAGGAATCCATAGCAAAAAATTTCTTCAAAGCCAACTTCATACTTCTTAAGACAGAAGTGGTGAACTTCATGACACCCATACAGATGGACAATACAGTTACAACTGCTGAATCCTACATAAATGCACTCTATAAGCACTTACACAAATGTATGGATCATGCTATCCCAAACAGAACCACAACACTATCCTCCAAAAAAGGAAGCCAATCTGGTGGTCCCCTGCCATAATCAAACTCTACAATAGAAGGAAAAAACTGTTACAAAAGAGAGTAAAATCCCATGAGTGGAGGAGCTCCCTGGTCAGCCTCAGTAAGAAGCTGAGATCCCTTATAAGATCTTCCAAAGCTAGCTACGAAAACAAAATCGCCACTGATTCTAAGGGCAACCACAAAGCATTCTATAGCTATGTCAAGAATCTCAATGGCAACACCCAGATCTGCTCCGAGTTACAGCACAACGGCACAAAAATTACAGACCAACTGATATTGCCAACATCCTGGCAGATAGGTTCAGTGCTAACTTTACCCTCTCTCACCCCCTAAAGGGCCCATATCTATTCAGGAAGAATGCAAAGGCCCTGTAATCACATCTATGCAGGTAAAAACTGCACTCTCTAAAACCAAAAACACAGCATCCATGGGATCGGACAGTATCCCAGGCTACATTTTACATGAACTTCAGAGTGAACTGGCTCCCCACCTAAGCACCATGTTCAATCATAGTCTCACATCTGGCTCTGTGCCCACTGAATGGCGCAGAGCAACAGTTATCCCACTCCACAAAGGGGGAGCCACCACTGATCCTAGGAACTATCACCCTATTAGCCTGACGAGCCTGATCTGCAAGGCCATGGAACGTATCATCATGGAACTCATAAACAAAGACATTGTAACCTTCAAAATCTGGGCCCCACCCACTTCGGGTTTGTGAAAGGCAGATCATGCCTTCTGAACCTGATCGACTTCTTTGAGGCAGTCACCAAAGCCGTAGATGAGGGTAAGGTGGTTCACAATGCCTATCTTGACCTCGCCAAGGCTTTCAACACCATCCCCCATTCTGGAATTATAGCTAAACTCACTAAACAAGGTATAAATCCCTGCATCACAAGATGGGTTGCTAACTGGCTCACTGACAGAACCCACACTGTAAAAGTTGCAGACTCCAAATCTGACTTCAAACCAGTGACAAGTGGAGTACAACAGGGTTCAGTTCTGGGACCTCTCCTGTTTGGTATCTACTTCTCTGAAGTACAGGCTAACACAGAAGGCCTCTGGCTAGCAAAGTTTGCAGATGACTGCAAACTAGGAGCCATAGTTGAGTCCCAAAATGATGTGGACATCCTACAGAAGGGCCTTACTGAGACAGATGCCTGGTGTCAGAGGCATGGCCTCAAGCTCAATGCCAAAAAGTGCATTGTCATCCCCTTTGGTAAAAACTCTGTATCCATGAACTACCACATAAATGGCAGTCTACTTAACGCCGGATGTGTGATAAGAGACCTTGGGACCCAGGTGGACAGTAGTCTCTCCTTTGATTATCACATCGCCACAGTAGTCAGGAAATCCTTTTATGTGGCACACCTCATCACATAGGGGTTCTCATCCATGAAAAAAGAGGTCATTGTTCTCCTCTACTTGGCACTCATTAGACCCATTATAGAGTACAATGCCCCTTTTGGAATGTACCTCACAAGATATCTGCAGCAGCTGGAAAGGCCACAGAAGTACCTCACAAAGAGGATTACTGGCCTCAAACAGATGCATTACACTGACCGTCTCAAAAAACTTCAGCTTTACTCTGTAGCATATCGCCTATTCTGAGGAGATGTCTGCCTAACATATAAAGCTATGCTAAACTTAGAGCTGTAGGACATGCTACACCTAAATAAATCTCAGTCCCTCCGAGCTACACGCTCTAGGGACCTAAACCTTGTCACCACAATAAACAGGACATGCTGGAGGGATAGAGTCCTGCCCCAGAGACTTCCTATACTCTGGAACAAGCTACCCATCTATGTCAAGCAAAGTTCCTCATTAGCACTCTTCAAGAAAAATCTTGATGAGTGGATGGGAAATAGGAAATACACCCCAGGGATCACTTCTGTGGCTCTGCTCAACAGAGGCACAGGAAATTAACTTTCTTGGGTGGCATAAGCCAGGGAACCTTGTTGGCTAGGCTTACTTAGGCCCTTTGGCCGATAGTCTAGCACCTACATATGAACCTATGAACCTATAATCAGTGTCACACAACACACACAATTATATTTTAATTCTTTTTAACTTGATTAACTACATTCAGCACCATAGTTTTCATCATCTACAATGATTGAATTTTCGTTTACCTTAAGTTAATTATCAGATAATTTTATAAGTGGCATTGCACATGCAGATGAGATTAAACATTTTGTAATTACAACTTTTGGAACAGAGAATATTAACACAACTAAAAGAATAATACCAATTACTGTAATGATACCTTGTAATATACTAATTTCCAGGTTACTAAACACACTAACCAACCATCCAAAAAGTGTCCACTGTTTAGATGTGTTGTCCAGGTCCTTGGCCCTCTGTTCCATGGAATTGGCCAACTTTTCATTTTCATCATGATAGTCACTAATATAAGAACACCGGCTTCCTATGATGACACATGCCCCCCCCTCCCCTCCTTTGGCAGTTAGCACTATGACAGTTAGCATATGCTGAGTGCCAGCCAATTTTGTAACACCACAGTTCAAATTTCAGTCATTTCTCGATTTGCCATCCTGATGTGATGTGAAGTATGATTTGCTACCTCCTGAAAAATTTGAGCAAGCATGGTGATTTTGAGCATTGTCCTTTGCAGTCCCTACCCAGGGGTAAAGACTGAAAATACTTGCTTTGTCCAGTGAATTGCCCATTTATTTCTCAGTCTGCCTGCTGGAGGGCTCTGAAAATGTTAAATAGCAGAAGTAATATAACCCACAAAACAACATGCAGACCAGTTTGTAGGCAACCAGGGGTAGGCATGATCACTGCACATGTAGTAATGATCCACTATCGTGCCCATGTCCTTCACACTTCAATTTTTTTTCCTTCACTGACAAAGATGACTCATCTGAAGCTTTCACACAACAGTCTTTTTTGGACTCATATAGTTCTTTGCTTGTAAAGTTTTAGCATAAACCCAGACATTGGCCACAGCTGGTGACAGGGCTGGTCCTGGGGTTAAGGAAGAGCTTTTGTTAGAGTTTTGTGATACTGCTGCAAGAAATTAATATTTTTTTTTGGAGAAGATTATATAGCATCATCCATTAGAGTTAATACTTCATTTCACACAGGGAAGTAGCTGGAAGGGCCATGGGTCTCCCCGTTAATATCTCATAGGGACTCAATCTCCTTGTACTATTTAATAAGCTCCTCATGGTCATTAGTGCTAAGGGAAGTGCTTCTGGCCATTTAAGGTTTATTTCAACACAAATCTTTTAAATATTTTTCTTAAGGGTCCTATTGACCCTCCCTACTAATCCAGATGACTGTGGATGGTTGGGACAGTGAAAATTGAACTTAGTATTAAAATCTTTCCATAGCTCTTTAATCAGGAAATTATTGAAGTGGCTTTCCTGGTCACTATTGATAATACAAGGTACATCAAATCTCAGTATGAACTGCATATCAGTTTTTTAACTACTGTTACAGAATCCACTTTGTGACATGGGTAAGCTTCCACCCATGCAGAAAACATGCAAATCAGCACCAATATAAATTGTAAATTACAAACTGTTGGCATCTGGACAAAGTCCAGCTGCACATGAACAAAAGATCCCTAAGGTGGTGGTAAGTAGCAGCCCTACTGTTTGCATTTTTGGTAACATTATGCTCTAAACATACTGCACAGTTATTAACATATTGAAGTACCAAAGAGGAGACATGAGAGGCATACCACCTGTGGGTAATTTGATTAAATAAAGTTGTCTTATCTGCATGGGCTGGTAAATGATATGCCCTTACCGAGTAAGGTAACAAGGAGGCAGACTCCACCAGTCAGCCATCAGGATGTTACCATAACCTACTGGCAGATTTACTGCTTCCATCTTTAAGCCATCTCTGAATTTCTCCATGTGATGCTTCAGCTTGGAAAGCTGATACTCTCTTAAAATCAAACACATCATTACTGTTAGAGTCTTGCAATAACATCACATGAACATTTACACAAAGTCCTTCTACAACTTGCTTAACAACTTGATTTGCCAAATGATTTCACTTTGAAATAGTATATATACCCCTTTGATGGGCACTACATTTGACTACTGCTATTTTTTTAGGTAACAAAAAAGACTCTATCTTTGTTGAAGCAAAACATCATTACTGGTGCAGACAAATATTCTTGCGACCAAATTTCCAATTTGATCTTTTCCACAGGAACCATCCACAAATAGGTCCAATTCAGCGTTGGGTATAGGAGTGTCATTTAATACATTCCTAGGAGAAAACAGGTAGTTAGTCACACACACACACAATCATGCTATTCACCACCCTCAGCATTAGGTAACAAATATTCCAAGGTTAGGAGGGTGGCCTAATGGTTAAGGTGTTTGCCTTACAAACACAAGGTGCATGGTTTGAGTCTCACAAGGGATAATTGGCTAGGCTTAAAATGGCTTGCAAGGGCAGTTTGCTTAGTACTAATTTATGAAGATGCAGGATTTAGAACAGGGCAGGTTATGAGAGAAATAGATGGATCAGAAAGAACTCTAAGTTCATATTTAGTTAGACGTGCAGTCGAGAGGTGTTGAGTTTTTTATTTTAAGTAAGAGAGATGATACAGAATGAGGGATGGCTACTGTACGATCATGCCTGAGCACCAGTGATTGCACAAGATCAACTAGAATGGTGCAGCAACCACCTCCCTTAAACATGGTGCAAATCCCTTTGCAACAGATTCAAGTGCTGTACTTCAATAAGCTAATGGATGATACTTGTCTCCATGTTTCTGTGCAAGCACTCCCTGAGCAAATACATTTCTTTCATGACAAAATAAAATGAAAGTCTTTCCTTAATCTGGTAACCCTAAAGCTGGGGCAGTAGCTAAAGTTTGCGTTAAATTCTGAAATGCATCTTTTTCTTCACTATCTCAAGGGATGGGCTCTGGAGTATCTTATTTTAAAAGATTTGTCAAAGGTTTAGCAATTTCTGCATAGTTAGAAATCCACTGTCTGCAATATCCTGTTATACCTAAGAAAGATCTAAGCTGACGCTGAGTAGTTGAATGTGGGGCTTTAGCTGTTGTCTCAGTATGAAATGATAACATCTGCCTGCTACCCTGAGATATCAAATGACTAAAGAAACATATCTGAGATGACCATAGCTGTAATTTTTCTCTAGGCACCTTGTGTCCTTTTTCCTGCAAGGATAGTTAAAAGATGTAGGGTATCCTACAAACACTGTAGAAAAGAATCGGATGCTGTTAGTAAATCATCTACATATTGCACTAACAGGCTCACCTGAAAATGTCACATCTTCCAAATCATTTTTAGAATTTGAATAATGAAAGATATTCAATGTATCCTTGTGGCAACTGTGTCCATGTATACTGCTGCTCCTTATAAGTAAAAGCAAACAGAAAGAGACATTCAGAGTAAATAGGTATAAAAATGAATGCTGAACAAAGATCTATCGCAGAAAAATATTTGTTGTAGGTGGTATGCAACTCAGTACTGTTGCTGGATTTGGAACTACAGTTTCGCTCGTTCGTAACTAACACATATAACAAGAAGGCTTGGGTTTTCATTTTGATGCTTTAATACATACAAACACATCAGGATGGATAGCAGCATCATTAAATATGAATGATCTAATTAACAGACAGACCTTACATACATAGATGTTTACATCTCTATACACTTGTGCCAGCCCTTGGATAGCTTCTTAAATGTATATACACACATATTGATCTACACACCTAAAAAGTAGGCAATACTTCATTATTTACAGCCATCAAATCTTGCACAAACCTGTATGTATCCTTTCCTGGCCTTTTCACAGGGAAAATATGAGTATTACAAGGGCTTTTAGCTGGTACTTTTATTTCTTGTTGTATTAAGGACTGAATTACAGGTTTCATTCCCAGTTGATCTGCTGTGGTGAGCCCTAATGGGAGCAGCCGAAAGAAGAAAAAGATTCCCTGTTTTGCTTCTGGTTTCAGTGGATACTGCTGAACTCTAGGGAGAGGTTTTGATGGATTCAATTTTATTTTCACTGGTTCTACAGATTTTAATATACCTACTTCATTAGCGTGTTTATCCCATAAAAGTTAACAGGTACCTGCTGCAGCAGTTTTTCAGTTGTCTGTCTGTATGCGTTCAAAAGGCTATTCCTCATCTTCTGCTAAGACTGTTAATACTTCCCTGACTGATTCTGTTGGAACATCCAAAGACACTCCTTCTGGTGTACAGTAAATTGTACAACCCAGTTTGCATAATAGGTCTTTCCCTAGCAAATTTACCGGTGTAGTAGTACTCAAAAGGAAAGAATTCCCTTCTTCAATCAGTCCTAAAGAAATGGGTGTAAGTTCTGAAACAGGATACAGTAGCATTTGTTACTCCGGCTGCTTTTACTTTATGTTTTGATACTGGTATCAGACTATATGAAGTAACTTTTAATCAGACTTAGTGGCTCCAGTGCCAACAGGAAAGGGATTGTCTTTGAATTTGTTTTTACCTTAACAGAGGGTCCCTTTTGATCTATTGGCAGCAAAGGATCAAGATTTATTTCTATTTTATTATTTTGAAATAGTACGGTGATTTGCAGCACTTAGTAAGGACTCTAAGTCTTTTTCCTGCCAATCTATAAGCACTTGCTTTATTTGATTTTGTACAGGGGTTTACAGACCCTCCACAAAAGCAGCTGCAATAGCTGGCTTAGCATATTATTCTGGCTCTGGTATCCCTGAATGTCTTGCAAACACAGCTTTAAGACGGCTCAAATAATCTGCAGGGACTTCACCTTTATTTGCTTATATGCCTGTATCTTAGACAAATCTGTTCTAAGGTGGCACACACCTGCAATTTTATTTAACAATGCCATCCTTTTGTCAATTAGTGCATTTCCTGTAAGAGTAAAATCTGTATATTTTAACCTTTTTAAGTAACTGTTTTCTTTTTTTTTTTTTTTTTATCTGAAGTAACTACCCGAAGCAGCTGGTTTAAATCTGCGAAAATAATGTTATAAAATCCTATTATAGTTTTTAATTCCTCCTTAAACCTTAATGGATATTCTCTAATATTTGGAAAATGTTTAGACATAGTATGCATATCAGCAGGGGTCCAAGGGCGATGAACAAGCTATTATTTCTCTAAGAGATGCTAAATGATCCTCTCCAAAGGCCATACCCTCTTATCCCACCCTATCATGTGAGCATGTGTGATGAGCCACAGGAGTGTCAAGTACTAGTGCTCCTGCTGGAGAGGTAGAAGCTTGATGAAAATGATAGGAAGAAGAAGAAACTTCTTCGACTGCAGATGCCTGTTCTGAAGGTGAGGGTTGAACAAGGGAGCTAGATTTTGATGTAACAGTACCACACTGACCTGGTTTCCGGTGGACAGTTGTCTGAAATACAGGAGTCTGAGACACAGCAGACTCTTGTACAGGAGCCACCCATACTGGTACATATGGGGGTGGGGTGCAGTAGCTACTGGAGGATTATCATCCTCTTCTGAAGTCTCTGCTTTTTGGCCATTCCCAGTTTCTTCCAAACCTGCAAAAACAGGATAAAGGGATCCCTTTTTACTGGTCTGTACTGCCTTCTTAACCTTGATTACCTGTTGTAGCAACGTCTTATTAGCTTTTCCCCACTTACTTTGTTTTTATTTTCTTCCAAAATACCCTTTAATTTTACTGATTTATCCTTATCATAAGTTCCATTTAATGGAAATACTTCATCAGGGCAATTTTTTTAATAAGCTAAAACCACTCATTCAAATGCTTACAACTTTCTTTTCCATAATAGTGATACATAAAATATGCAGGTGTTCCCTTTACAGGGATTTGATCCTGCTTGCTTAAGTTTGTTCCCATTTTTCCTATTAAGACTTACCTTTAAACTTTTTTTCTCTGTCTTTCTCTTTTTTCACTCATACATTAAACACAAAACATCTCTCAGGCCTCTTAGTCTTGAGGGTACCACCCTTGACACAAGGCACCTCCTTGAGTTAATTTTCATTTTTTGTTGTATGTGCATATACATTAATAAACATGTTCATATTTTTATTTATTTAATAGGAATGTCTGACTTGGAACAAAGCCAATTTTCAGTGGAGGCCCAGGGAGAAGTGTTCCAGATGCATGTTTTTGTAACGTGGGAGGAAAGCAGATCACCCAGACAAAACCCACATGAGTGCAAGGATGACATGCATTCTCTGCACAGAAAGCATCCCAGTTGAGAATCAAACCAGAGAACCTCTTGCTGTGAGATGAAAATGCTACCGTTGCACCACTGCACTGCCCAATTTGCTGTGGGGTCATCATACTATTACTTTACATATATCTAACAAACAAACTCAGTCATTCAACAAAACAGTTATACACTCATTCCACTTTTTCCTTTTAACTACACTTATCTAAAGAGAGAGAGAAAAAAACATTTTCCACAGATCCATTTTCCTCATTTCTAGTCTAGTATGTTTGCACACCCTTTGCACACCCTGAATAGTTAGATATCAAAATCGCTGACTATTCCATAAGAAACAGTGTTGAATTCACACAAGAACTTTTAGTACGGGCCCTTGTAACTTATTCCACACTGCCCCGCAGCAAGACCAAAGTTCAGATCCTGAGCACAGCAGCAAATGTTAAAGTGCACAGATAAATAAGAGATTTTTTAACTTTTTAGTCTTGAGTCAGGAATAAAGCTTCAGGATGTGCAAAGTACTGGTTTATTCCATAAACAGTGCTGGGAGACTGCCTACCAAGACTTTCAAATCAGTCTCCAAGAACAAAGGAAAACTTTATTTTTTTATGCCTTTTCTTATCAATTTCATACATGCAGAATTCTGATGTTACATAGCTTTTAACAAATCAATGTATTTTAAAATATTATATGCTCTCATGATCCTCACTTAGAGCTTCAAGCGAACACTTGACTTTTTAAAACATAGACTATCTGGTCTAAGAATCTTATCCTTTGACCTTGTTGCATTCAGTACCAGTACGTACTATCTTTACAGACATACTTGCAATGACCCATCCCCCAGCCTGAGTAGGCCAGAGCTTACAAAAGATTCCTGAAATGTTGTTTTTCTTTCTTTCTTTCTTTCTTTCTTTCTTTCTTTCTTTCTTTCTTTCTTTCTTTCTTTCTTTCTTCCATTAACATTCTTAAACCAGACTCTTTTAAACATAGTAACATCCCTTAACTCCTTCCGCACTTACTTTGCCTTCAGTTATCTGTCAGCACAGTATAATTTGCTAATAAAGAGAATGCAGTTGTAAGGCATATGATGCCAGTGCACTGGCCCAGTAATTGAGGAGCCTCAGTCCTCACCACTAGCACCAGTGAGGGGCATTAACATTGGGAAGGATAACAAGTACACACACAGTAAAGTACAATTTCCCTTAAGAACACACAGAGATCACAGTCAGTCTGGGTCTGGTTTGTCCCTTTCTCTCCAGATCCCCAATAAGACTCCCCACTGGCACAGCTATAGGGTCCAGATCTCAGCCTAGTGGTCAAACTAAAACCTCCAGCACCCTCTCTGTCCAACTAGTGCTTCCTGTCCCTGCCCAAGTAGCTGACACACACACACTTTAAGATTTTATTTAAATACAAACACACAGACACTCCTGGAGAAGTCTGACACAGGTTCTCTAGCTGTGCCCCCTTTCTGCCCAGATTATAAGGTGGTACTGACTGCCACCAACCACTACTATCAGCTACTATAAGGCCCTTCCCAAAAGGTGACCAATTTCACTGTGTAATATTATTGTTATCCAAATAGTAAGTGTGACTGAGCAGCAAGACTATTGGAGTGGCTTGGACAGTATCACTAAATACATGCAGTACTCTCTAAGATCTTAAACTATCTCTATACAAACAGCCACAGTTGACAGGTTTACAAATATTTAATAATAAATAATAAAAGCACAAGACAAATCTCATCAGTTCAACACAGTGCTAATCAAGAGTTCAGAAATCACAGGAACTTTAAAACAATTTTGCAGAATAGTCTGACATAAATATAGAAAACAGCTAGACTAATCTGGCTAAATTCCTCTCTAACTCTAAGAAGACACTATGTCCTAAATAACTTTACTTACAAGGCAAAGTGCTGGTGAGTTGTTGTCACCTTCAGACAAACTCCAAAATGATCAATCTTTCTCTCTGAGAAAGTCTTAAATTGAGAATACCCAGTACTGTTGACTCATTTCACATTACATCAGTTTTATCACTTCTCCTTTAGTTTCCAGGATAACATAAACACAAAATTTACATTTCTTTGTAAGCTGCACCTGGCCAGGAAACCACAGCAATACAAGATAATTTTACATGTAAAATCTAGCAGTTATCTCTGTCTTAATAACAATAGAAAGAATTTGCTAGCCCAGACATCCTATCTCCGAGCTTGAGATCAAACACAGTTGTAATTCTTTACTTAACAGCTTTCTTCCAGCAGTGTGCACTGTGGTTACATTTTTGAAGTTCAGCATATAACACAGTTTTCTTACATTTAGTTTTCTTACATTTGTAAAAGCAAGCCTGTGGATTGTATTAATATTTAGAATGACATAGAATTATCTACAAAATTCTATCTAGCTATTCTGGCAGCCTTCACAAGGCACTTGACATATAAAGCTACAACTTATGTGAAACTATATTTTGCATAATCATGCATCTATTTTACCTTCTGATTTTCAACAAATATATTATAAACATTTTACTTGACTCATCTGTGAAGTAACTCCAAGTTAATATGGATTTTGTGAAAAATAATCATGAGACAACATATGTTTCCCTAACATCATGTTAACAGACTTCATACAGTACCTCTGACAAGGACTGTATGAGTAAAGTGCAAAATATAGCCAAAGTCATCTCTGCTGCATCTCTTTATCCACATACAAGAGATTTAATTGGGTGTATGAATTACAACATCTTTGCTTTGAACTGTCTGCTAAACCATCTTGGGATAGAATAAAAAAACTCATATAACACAAAGAATGAGAGATGCACCACAGGATTCATGAAGCTCCGTGCAAGAATAAGGCTATTCTTGCATGGAGTGGTTTGTGTCTGTGTAGAATAGCTGCCAACATCAGACATTTTGGTCCTACCAGTGACACCAATGTCTGTTGTGTATGCATAAGTTGTACTAAAAATGAGAAACAAATAATGCAACATGTCATAATAAAAGTACTTTGCACAAACATATGTACTAGATAGAAATGTCACAAGCAACACACACCACCTCCCCAGTAACTCAGTCTGATAAGGACTAGGCCTGTAGTTCAATTTTGCACACACACCACAGTTCAAATCCAGGGACCACCACTAACATCTCAGTCTGGTTCTACAATTTTAAACTGCAATTTGAATAGAAAAAATAATGTACTGCAACACATACAATTTCCATACAGGGCACACAGGTAAAGAAATCTGAATAGAAATACTAGTATGATGTGTATAACTATGCAATGTGTACAATTGCTGTTTTGATCAGCCCCAGTCCTACAAATAGATGTAGGCTAGACATCCACTCTGCAGTCTGGCCCAGACAAGCCACTGAAGTGTCATGCTGTCACGGATAGTTTCCCTAGTTTGCCAAGAAACCTGCACACAGAGAATATCACAGTAGATGTATGTGAAAGGCACAATACACACTCCAGGGCCTGCAACTAATATGTCAATCTGAAATATGTGTAGAAACAGCAATGTAATGTGGACACAGTTCATCTGCACAGGCCCACAGGTAAAGAAATTGGTATAGAAACAGGTATGATGTGTATAACTAAAATAAGGGCACAATTGCTCTGTTGATAACTACAGCTGTAGGTGTGCTGTAGCAGCCCCATGGCCAGGTAGAGTGTAAGTGTAGTCAGAATTTAGAGTAGTGAATAGTAGTGTACTGGCAAATATACTTGATAGCAGTTGTCAATTGAATCTGTTCCCTTCCCCCACCACTCAACTGATCCAACCATTACACTGAAACCAACATGGTTATGTTCCTAAACAAACCTCTACTGTTCGGACCATTGGTTTATCATTGTTTAAATTGTGTGAATAGTAATATTCCCTGTTGAATAATCATTTTATTGCCTGACTGACATACCACTAATTGGCATGCTGTTGCAACTCTAAATGCCATTCCATATATCCATGGGTTCTGTATGCTATGGCACTGTTATAATTGCACTGTTTTGGGTAAATGGGAATATCCATGCATGATATTTTGACTAATGTTGTAATGTGCTGTGCATGACTAACTAATATTCATTGTTAATTTCCACACCATGGCACATATGGGAAGGCAGATCCCAGCAGATCTGCCTTTCCCACCCCACCTGACTGAGCCACCAGGTCCCAGCACATCTGGGACCCAGACCTCCCTCATCTGCTGGTCCTGCGCCACCCTTGGGTGGAACTGCTGCAGGGGATGGGGCCCCCCTGCAAGTGGGCGTGGTGAGGATCTTGTCACCCGGGATGAGGTCTGTGGCATGGTGTGCAGTGTCCTCCAGATGGAGTTGGATGACCTCCACCACCAGGTGAAGGGCAGGCTGTTGCAGCTAGAGGGGCAGGTGGCCCTTCTAGCCCAGTCCCTAGCACAGCCACCTTTGGGGTTGTGAAGGAGTAGTGGTGACTACCATCAGGTGGGGACATCAGTGCCACTACTACCATCTGGGGGGCTTATGAGCCTCGTATTACCAACCACCCTCCCCATCAAGGTGTTTACCCCCCCATGTGTCATTCAACACCTCTGTCTGCTGTTTTGTCTTTTTGCAAATACAACCTCTCCTACCAAACATCCCTCACTACAGTTACCAATAATCCTTCCTTAACATCCCACTCACACATTAAAAAAAGGGCATCTGTCTCACAAAGAAATCACATGCCATACATAGCTTTGCATTTCACCCAGAGACATGTACCCATCATGCAATCTAATCCTACCAATCATCTGTATTGTATAATGCCCACACACCTCCCTGTAGGGTGTGAGGCTCCAAATTCTAAATTGCCCACACTGAAAGCAGCTGTTACAGACAAAGAAATGCAGAGCTATGGTCCTTTCCTACACCTGTCCTGCACATCCCTACTTGTTTCTCCTCTTGTTTGTACCCCTGCTTGCCCCAGTTTCACTATTTTACTTTCTCCCTTTTTTCTTTTTTTTTATTTGAAATTAGCACAGGTTTAAGCGGCAGTAAGCAGCAGTAAGTGGGCGTAAGCTAAGCTAAGCTCACGTAAGCATCGCTTAGCTCCAGTCAAACCTACTTACAACTGCTTTAAAGTGCCTTAATCACTCTGTCTCCAACAGCACCTGTTCTGCCCAGCAACAAAATAAGCAACCATTGCAAATATCAAACCCAGGACCCTGCACACTACAGCCAAACTGATTTATCACTAAGCCATTTCAGATGTAAACAAAATCTGATGTTTTCTCAACATATCATCCAGCACAGTCATCCAACAGTAGGGGAAATGTATTTATATATGTAGATGTATATATATATATATTTATATATATATATACATATATATATGTATATCTACATATATATGTCTATATATATATATATCTGTATAAAAATCACAAAAAATAAATATATGACCAAAGTTACTGTTATTGGGGATGAAGGTGCCCAAAATAAGTACCTCTTGTCATTATTGATATCCCCTCCTCCACAGCTGAACAGATCTGCCTTGCAACACAATAACCAATACTTGCAAGTCTCATACCCTGGACCCTACACAACATAGCCACAACAAGTTAACAGTAATCCATCTCAGCTGTACGATGTCAGGATGATATCAATAACACATCATGCAAAACCGTCTGTGTACCATATGGAATGTACAATGTGGAAGCAGTAAACATTCCAATGATAATATTTTAATATATATATATATATATATATATATATATATATATATATATATATATATATATATAGATATATATATATACACCACACACATATATGTATATTATATATATATATATATATATATATATATATATATATATATATATATATATATATATATATGTGTGTGTGTGTGTGTGTGTGTATATATACACATACATGCACATATACATATATTACTACTTATAAATATGTATAAGAAGATATATAGAGGGTGCACAGCATATTGAACAGCCAGTATTCCTACAGTTGCCCCTTTTAAAATGGCCAGTGTTTGATTCTTTCATACAAAAGACAATTATTACATGAAACATATACCCACAGACAAGTCAAAGGATATGACACCACACACAATTTTGCATACATAGCAATGTATATATGTGTACTATTTCAGTTGTATATGCCATTACATATGGCAGTTATTTGTTTGAAATGCATAATAACTGAGTAATGCAACTCTCAAACAAAACATTTGATGCAATAATCTGAAAGCATAACATATGTTGCTGTCCAGGCCAAGGCCTTCAAGTAGTACAACAGTAAAAAAAAAAACACTTGCCTGGAGGATAAGAATCAATCAACACTAATTAATTACAGATGTAGTTCAGCAACCTCCAATTAAACTCTGTACTCAACCTCTAGGGGGGAAAACAATTTAGTTGTCACCATGAAAATGTATCTGTTACATAACAATGCTTAACTTAAAACATCACTATCACACTGACAAACAGAACTGTCTCTAAAACAGTAAGCACTAGACTAAGACTCTTCCCATGCTGAAATGTATGAAAATGTATTGCCATATACCTTCATGTGTCTTACTACTGATATTCCTCACATGTTGTAAAAGCCTAGGTTAAAAACGGTGCATACCCCTCCATCATCGAATGACTTACAAGGGCATATAACAGTATTACATACACTGACCTCTGGACTGTACAAGGTCACACACATTTTGTCCCGCTGTAGCCCTCATATATATGGACTCTACCTCATAATATGTGTAGGAGTCCACAACATCACTGGAATGATAGCAGGCATGCCAGCACTAAATAATGATAGGCCACTACTTAACAACCTCTTACTGCATGACATATGGACAAAGCCTGGTATATAGCTAGAGGACAGAGGCTGGAACACAGGGCCATATATGCAGTATTGCTGTTATACACTGTGAAAGTTGCTGGTGTTACAAGATTGGGTTCAACATACCCTTACTCAGGAATATGTAGTCTTAAACACAAAAGATGTAGCCATGTAATGATAGCACTCAACAGAGAGAATGCCACTGATATATCACAGACAACACCTGTGTGGTGAACAGACAACACATAGCAGCCAATCCTCTGGCCATCATGTGAATAGGCCACCAGTTGAGAGCTATGGAGACAGACTGCATTCCATGCAAAACTAGCATGTACACACAAAACCTGTAAAACTAGTGGTATACAATGCCTATAACAATAATACTCACACTGTCCGTAGGTCTGGGACCTTATACAAATATGTAGTTGGCCTATGTCTGCAAGTCTTGTTGTAAGTGGTATTGCTACCTGCTGTCTGTAACACTGCTGCCCACACACAGGAAGGATGTTTTCCATACAGGAAAGGTAAAGAGACAACGCCCACATGATGTAGTAATTTATAGTAGTGGGTTGCCATGACAGTGGTAATTGGAAGTACTACACAGCTGACTGCATTCAATTAGCAAGTGATGAACACTGACTGGTGCAGAGACCATCACCAAATCATGAACATCACCTGCAAAATCCATGCTGAACAACTGCTACAGACATAGCATCTGGCCCTGTGGGCAGTGGGCCATACCTGTCAACTGTGCAGATCAGCACTGAATGACAGCCATGATAGTGTGTGTTGTGTACCTCAAGACATGTATATTAGGGTGGCAAATAGCTGGTGGTGGAAGTAATGAAGTTATGATAGACACATGAGTTTCAGACCCCACCACCTGCAGGACAGTCATGTTAACGTGAAATGTATCATGCACAAACATCATAGGTTTGTAATAGGCTTACCTGCAATCTGTCCTTATATATACCCTCCTAATGTTAGGCTGTGTCCACATGTGACACCCGTCTGTTTTGTAGCAAGGCAGAACAGTGCAGGTGTGGAGGAAGGAGAGTTAGAGAGTGTGGACTTGATGTTTGAATGCACTCTCTCTCTCTCTCTATATATATATATATATATATATATATATATATATATATATATATATATATATATATATATATATATATATATATATATATATATATATATACATATATATATATGTACATGTATGTCTACAGATATACAGACACACACACACACACACACACACACACACACACACACACACACACACACACACACACACACACACACACACACATATATATATATATATATATATATATATATATACATATATATAAAAATAAAAAATATATATATGTGTGTCTGCATATATACAAACACACACACAGTTATTTTGTTTTACTGCTGTATAACTCAGATGCATAAGGACACCATCTAATTAGACCTCATGGAAAGGCCATTTCTATTGTTAATGCATCACAATGAATGGATATAACTGCCCATGCTATTGCATTATCACAGTTACATTGTATACCTGTTTGCTCTAGATAACTTCTGTGTCCATAAGGATACTGCCTATTTGTACTGTTTGATTGCACTACCGTTCTGTAAGGATACTACCTGACCATTTGTACTGTTTGATTGCACTACAGCTCTGTTGCTTGCATTTGTGATTGTTTTTTGCTAACCCTACCCTCTTAAACTGTCTAGGGGCATTTTTATTCCCTTGGGCTTGAGAGTAATTGTTGGATCGTGGCTCCATGAGCTAACTATGTGGTGTCTACTACCTATATGCACTGTTTTATATTGTTGCCTTTTTCATCCTTCTCTAATGCTGCCTTTCTAATATTTCTCCCATTCTAGTCTCCCTCTACTTACTGTTCACACTAGTACACCTCTTCACATCCTGATATCCCTTCCTACTGCCCTATCCTTCTACCTTGTACCTCCCTATCTTTGCCATCTACCCACAAGATTCTCTATCAGCCAGAATGGACACCCGATCTTAAAACACTCATCACCCCCTACCATTACCTGATCCTCTAACAGAATGTTAGCTTTCACCTTCAAAGCAAACAACTCGGCTGGGGAAGCTCTGTTTATGAACTCAGTTGGTGAAGTCTGGAACTCTCTCCCTACAGAACTAACCTTACAACCCTCTCCAACCCAATTTAAAAAGAACCTTACTCAATACTTCACTTTGCAATGGCTCTGTTCTTGCTCTACCCCTGACTAATTCCCCACACTTTAATACTGTTCACCCAACTATGGTCTCTTAGTAGTGTCTCTGAATCCTACCTATATTACTCTGTACTGCCACATGATTAAGTAAAATCTAGAACGTATTTTATGTAACACAAATATATATGCACCTCTTGAATGTTGGCCTGGAAATTTCAAAAATGGCCTACAAGTACATTGTATAACCTCTATTCTTGCATTACTCTTATAGTGGAATGGTTGCATCATGTAATTATGTAAAAATTTCTCTGGATTGTATTTCTCTATTGTATTTTACAGTGCATTATGTTGTCTGTCTTTTGTCTACTGTATGGAGCTTTTCTCCCTGGGCCTCCGCTGAAAATGGACATATATCCAGTCGGTCCTTCCCGGTTAACAAATTATATGTATATATCAATACATTTCCCCTACTGTTGAATGACAGTGGTACACGATATGTGTGAGAAAACATCAGACATATCTATAGACACACACACACACACACACGCATATATATATATATATATATATATATATATATACACACAGTAGTAAGCAGGTGCGAAATGGAATGTTATGCCTGGTGTGAAATCCATGTTGGGAACACATTGCCCTTGTTTGTGAAGGTGAAATTGGTATGTTGGGGAAGGATAGTAGGTATATTGTGGAAGGTACGTTGGGCTGGAAGACAGACAAGACAGCATACAGGTGCGGTATATGACACATGTGGTAGGTAAACACACTGAATGGGGAGTAGTGTTTGGAAAGTGGAAGCCCATGAGCCCCCAAATGGAAACAGTGGAACCAAGGTCCCCACCCATGGGCTGTCACAACTGCACCTTCATGGCCCTGAAGGTGCCTGAGCTAGGGGCTGAGTAGGAGGGACATGTGGACCCTTCAATTGTGTACTGAGGGCCTCAAGGTGGTGTAACACATTCCCCAAGTCTCTGTGGAGCTCTCTATGCACCAGACACTGGACCTGACTTCAGGTGACAGGATCCTGTCTGTGTGTGCTCCCGGGGGGGGGGGTAATGAAAACCATCTCCTGAGGTGGTTTCACCTGAAGTTAGTGCAGAACCAGCAGATGATGAGATCCCGGGGTGGGTCCCAGATGTGCTGTGGCCTGGTAATATGGTTATATGAGGTGGGAGAGGTGGTTCTGATGGAAACAGGCTTCCCAAACATGATATTGTGTCACAGTTATAGAACATATGTGGGTAGTGATAGTCCACACAATCCAGGATTACGTCTAACAGCATGCATAGATATTCCCATTAACACAAAGCACCAGATTTGGAGCAGTCACATAGCAAACAAAACACATGCATATATGGAACCATAGTGGTCCTTATAATGGCATGCAGGTGACATTGTTAGCAACAGGCCACCAATAATAGTGTTTCAAGATGGAACATGACTAGAAACACATTGCACTATTTGTCGTACACTATGATATATGTCCAAACAGTAGGTGTGCTGTAATCATACCCGTTGAGTTGTGTGTTCAGATTATTGTTGCAGATATGGTGGGAGGGAGACAGAGATGTCAATTAACAACTATTATATCCTTGCAGTATGAGGTCCTCAGACCTTTTTTCCTCTTTATGTCTTTCGGGCACCATGTCTAGAGAGCATTTGCCAGTTTATTCCCCCAGGAAAATGAAGTCATAATAAACTACCTGGTACAGCACTAACACGCCCCGTTTGGCCGTACAGCCCATGATCTGCAGGAGAGGATTGCCCTGTGGAATGAGCTCATCCAAAGGGTAAAACATGTTGGCCTGCATAACCTCAGTAATGAGTAGGTCTGACATTGGTGCATTGACCTAATCTGCCATGCCCATCAGTGTGCTGCTGCAGTTAGGAGGGACCAGCTAGCCACGGGGGTCATGCCATCCAGCCCCCCCCGACACATGCTGAGGAGCTCCTCGCCAGCCTCGGGGCACCTGCCTGCCAGCAAAGACAAGACCCAGTGGATAGCATTGTGGAGATGGGTGCTACCCACACATTGGATGAGGAGCTGGCAGGTAAGGCCCCAGGGCACATCAGTAGACCACTGTTGCTTATCCATCTGCATCTGTAGAGTTTAATCATGCATATGCGAGATAAAATATATATAGTCTGTTGCTGCTGTGTAGTAATGAACAGATGTGCATAATCTGTAGTATTGTGGGTTTGTACTGTTGATGTACTGAAATGTTGCTCCCACCCTGTACCAGTGCCACAGGTGTGGCTACTGACATCACATCTCTCACACAAGTATGTAGGTCCCTCTGGTATACCTCTGTAGCAGCAGCCTGTAGCAGGTGAGCATGGTGTTGTTTGTTCAGGTTTGCCATTTCACGGCCATGTCATGGCCATGGTATTTGCCATGCACACATTTAACACATCTACCCATAATGCATGCTGTACATGTTCATTTATTGTTGCTGTTAACTGCACTGCATCACAGTGGTCACCATGGTGGCATATCTGAAGTGTATGTAAGAGTCCTGCAATATAATTAACAACCTGTCATTGCAAGATGTGTGCAGAGAGATGAACATAATGGTGGGCAAATGGCCTACAGTAGGAACATGTCTGAAACATCACCCTTATACAGTGCTGCAACAGTGTATATACCACTATTACAGTGACAACTGTTGCATATCTACACAACGGCATATCACAATGCCACATTCCACAACCCTTACAACCTGTAATGTGGTCCTAACATGAGCAATAAATGTGTAATATGGAATCCTATGTTAGGACAGCAAATATGGGGAATACATACCTTAACATACACTGGAAGCATATGTGTGCATACACTCCAAATACCATATTGTGGAAGTAGCTTTTGAGGTACTGACAGCATTCACTCTTCATGAGTATGGACCTTCCAGCAAGTACAGGTCCTCAATGTCACACCAAGAAATGGTCTGCTGTCCAAAACGTATGTCCATCACATTTGCCCACTCACCTGCAGCAGAGGTAGCCATGGCTTGCACACATATTAGAAGCCATGGAATGGATCCCATACCCAACAGGTAGCATGCAGGAGTGGGACATGTAGCCTTACATCACCATTGCATATACCATGGCAAACAGTGCAGACAGTCATGTAGGTAATGAGGAAGTATGGGACAACATTAATGTAGAAAATAAACATACGGCCATTCAAGACAGATGACGGCACATATTGCAAACTGGTCATGGAGGCTGCCTAGAAACATGCTGCAAGACTGAGGGAGTTACAGGAATGTCTAGCAAGTACTGACTGTGCAGTACCTGTGTCGACAATTGGCTGGACTCTGCATAAGTAGGGCCTATGGGTTAGGGTAATCAGATGGGACAGTTGTTCCAGGAAACATCAGCTAGGGCTCTTTACAGGTAGCATATGCAAAACATCAAAAGTCCCCCAAAGGCATGTGTTGCAATGTGTAATGGTGTACCAAGACCAAGTTCAAAACCTACAGATAGTATCAATTAAGATACATGTGCTGCACAAGCAATACCTCACTTCACCTCAGGCCCACCATCCCCATCTGTACCTTGCTGGTGCTAGTGTACACCTGTATGTCTGCTGTTCATTAGCAGGGACTAGGCTTGTACACATGGTGTTCTGAATTTGGGACACTGCAAAATGACACTCCTGTAGCCCATAGTTGTCAACCATTTGCAAAACGGCTGAGGATAGGGAGGGATGTCATGCTGAAACAGAACAGTGTACTGAAACAGACATCCAAAGCTCACTAAGTATGACTATATCTGCACACAGTCAAGGTCATGAATTGTGGCAGACATAACCCTGACTCCATAGCAATAGTGAAGGCACTGTGTGACCTCTAAGGGCTGTGCACATGAGTTGACCTTGCAATCTTGCAGAGTTGGGGAACATTAGTAAGTTAGAGTGACCAAATACTAGCAAGTGTAGATGGCCATGCTAGTATACCCCTTCCATGAATAGTGACTGCTGTAGTACACTTAGCAGTTGGTGCAACGAACCATCATGTTAAGGGTGTGCACACTTATGCACCCACATATTGTATGCATCTCAGTCAGCATCTGCACAACTAACACATTTGTTTGATACTGCATTTCATTGCACAGGTCATATATCGCATATTAGATTTGTGTAATGTTAACATATGCAGTATTGTGGCCCCATGGCATATCAGGGAAGAGGTTGCCATGTCAATAAGGGTGTGTACACTCCTCATAGCCACAGTAAGGTTTGAAGGTTGGCAGTGTAATTGTATTTTATTGGTCATACATGCACCGCTGATGAAGAGATCTGCAAATCAGACATCATGCATTCACTATTGACATCTGTCCATATATCATCACATGTATGTGTCGGTAAACACATAGGGGCTGTGAGCAGCAGAACAAACAAAACTGATACACATATACACAATCAGCAATGGCATGTACACCTGTGAGATATGTTGCACAGTACATGCCAGGGTGCTGAACAGGTGCACAGCAATACTGTATACATGGGTGCAGTGTGTTCCAGGGGAGGGGGCATCACCTACTAACACAACTCATGCATCACAGAGATGTATAATGTTGATAACAGGGACTGACTATAGCTGCAGTGTATGCTGTTGAGTGCCATATGTCAAGCATATTGACAGATGAGTAAAGAGAGGTCTGTGTGTAATATCTTTGTGCAACCTCACCTGTAAGTGTGTGTGTGTGTGTGTGTGTGTGTGTGTGTGTGTGTGTGTGTGTGTGTGTGTGTGTGTGTGTGTGTGTACAGTTAAGCAATGACTTACAGATCTTAAAGTGCATTTCTTGTTTTCCCCTCACAGGTGGCGAGGTGGGTCAGGGTACTTCCTGCAGGCAAACTGATGTTACTGTCCATACAGACTCTGACAATGATGATAGGTGTGTTGAGGCACTTTCAGGGCTGTCAGGGGCTGAAGCTGGCTATCGTTTGATATCCCACTGTTATCCACCCCATCCCCACACACAGTCACATTGCCAATACATACCCCATCACCAGTGGCCATAGATGAGGGACAGTTGGCAAGTGGTGGCATAGGACAGGACAGTTAGGCGACTATGGCATGTGTGTCTGGACACAACAGCCATTGCTGGATGCTTGGCAATGTACTACACAGGCAGAGGTACAGGGGTGCTCATAGGAGGGCTGCTGGTCATCATGCCCCAAGCCACAGCTGTCACCAGATGCATGTTTCAGGCTGTCATGGAGGTGTAGGCATGTATGCAATGTTATAGCAGACAGAGTTTGATGCTGCAGAGGGCTACTCATTCTGCTGTTATTGGCAACATCTGTGATCTTGCAGGTGCCCACTGTTATTTTGCAGAGGTCCTGGATAGACGGTTTGGTGAGATGATGGGAATCCTCAACTGTACAATGTCTGTGCTTGAGCATATGGTGGGAGTAGTGTGACAGCCACGTGGACATAAGTCAGCAACACCAACAGGTGGAGGTCGACGTGGACGAGCAACAAGTCAGAGCTGCTCCCATAGTGGCAGTACCAGCACCAGCACTGCAAGGGGGTGCTGTCCACACCACAACATAGCAGGCCATGTGCACATGGCCCTGGCCAGTCCCAAGAGGGAGTTGGATCAAGCAGACATATGTCATCATCAGGGGAGAGTACCATATCTGGCCTTGTACCTGGTAGTGCCCATGGAACCCCTGGCAGGCACAGTTCTCGTGTCCATGGCCAGAGACAGTGAACTCCACACCCTGCCAGGTACGATCTGCAGCTGTCCAACAAATCTCTGTATAGGGCAGCCACATGGCAGAACTGTGTGCTTGCCTACACACACACACACACATCACCAACACAGCTAAGGCAGCCCCATACCTACACACACCACATCTGCACAGACCAATTAATAATGAAACCCCCTAACACACACGCATGATGTCAAACAAATGGCTCGGCCTAGGTCTCTGGCAAACCCACAACATACCCTGTGCATATGATGATACCTGTGCCACATCCCTGTCATCCATAACATCGATGCAGGGACAGGGTAATATGGTTCTGATGCACAGGGAGACTGTACTATAGTATACCAATGTAATGCAGTGTAACATGTTTTCAGCACTAAAATTTAATGCTTACATGTCAGGATGTATAGCTGTCCAGCCATGATGCATTATAGCTGTTATTAACACTGAGTGATTGTGGTCTCCATAATGTATTCTGTTTGTGTTATAGATGTCTATGTGTCAGCAGGATGTTGGTCTGCTGCTGTTTCCTCCAAGGGGTATGGCACTGTGGTGACACCTTAACTGTGCCATATCCTGTGTACAGCTGAACACAAGTCACAGGTCTGTATAACAGTTACTGCATGTGTCACATGCCTGAGAGATCTGAGGGGTGTATACAGGTAAGTGCATGGTGGCTGATTTCAGCAACCCTTCTACAGTGCACAATGGTAAGTGTACTGGGAAGTGAACACCACATGTTTGTGTATAACACACACACACACAGGCTTTGGTGTTGATGCAATACACAGAGAATACTGTACACATGGATGTGTGTACTTTTGCAAGGAACCCATTTTAGCCTATATAATTCCATCAAGACAGAATAGGCACATCACATTGGGAAATAATCAGTCTGCTAGTTTAGTGTAATTTACGATGGTACTGGCAGGGTATATGTCCCCTTCTCCAATGTAGTGCAATCCTCAACTTGGTAAACATAGGTGTGCTGATGTGGGTGGCACAGCCCTACCCTTTGGAGGGTGTGGGGTGGTGTAAAACCACAGATAGTGTGATTGACAACTACTTAACCTGTTAACATAAACTGTACAGTATTACAGCCGACTAAGCAGGGGGATACACTCAACAATAACCGCAATGATGGTGGCTGTGTCCACAAGATCCACACCCAGCTATATATACCAACCCCAGTATTGCTGTACAGATACATAGTGGGGAAGAGGGCATTTACACATCTACTACTAGTTTTGATGGAATGAATTTCCACAAGATGATACCTGTGAAATGTTAGCATTTGCCAGTAGGTTCTCAGACAGATGACCTCCTGGGACATGTATTTTCTACAAATTGAAGTCAATCCCTTTACATACACACATACTCTTACTTGGCAACACTGGAACTAGAACCCCTACCTAGGTACTTATTGCTACTAATGTGTGTGGCCTAAATTGCACACACCACACAGCTTTTTGGATGAGGTGTGTCCCAGGTTACTTGTTAAGTGCAGAACATCACCAGGCCTTGTACAGTATGGTAATGAGGATGTACTAGTTGTTTATGAACAATACATAGTGTGACATACTGTCATATATACATTGACAAACACATAACAGTCATACATCTGAGAGATCTGGGTTTATTAGTGCTAACTACTTTGTTAGTGTGTCCATTCTGTTGCAGATAAATTGCACACTGCACATATATCATTGGGCTGGGTAGTGTAATCAGTTACCTGTATGGTTGATGGTGACAGTGGTCCCCATACAGTGGACCTTGGGACATGTACTGTGGGTACCATGGTTTAAAGACAGTATACTCAGCACCCACACCCCACACTGGATATTGTACTCACTGAAACCCATGATAATACTCTGACATGCCCACCATCACACATTGACCAGGACTGCAATACGACCCTTTGTCTATCTCAAGAGTGCTACTACAGGGATATGCATCTATTGCACATGCCGCAGGGATAGTAGGGTGATGCTTTGTCATGGCTCTCCTATGGTCAGCAACATCATTATCTCTTATACTGTGTGGCAAGGTGTATTGTATTAGGAGAATGTGGCCTAAGAATGCTGTGCCAGAAGGCTGTACAAGGCTAGGCAAAGGGAATACCTTGGCATCAGACCACATGATAATGGTCTCCAGTGTGGCTCAGGGGTGTAGTCCCTGGATTGGCCCACACAGGTCGGTATTTTATTCCCCATCAACTCATCTGCGTTACTATTGTGGGTGACCAGTGCTGTGCAATGCTTGCCATGTATGTGATCTATATTCTATAACATGGACAGTGTCTGGGTTGTTCACATGTCCACATGCATATTTTGTGATGTGTGGAAGTGTACTTGGGGTCTCTGGGGCATGTTGTGTGGACAGAGTGTTATCATCTGATGTGGCATTCCTGACCTCATATGGTGAGACCTGGCTATGGAACACCTACATTGACAGCACGATACAGGTATTCAGTGGAGTTAGTGGCATCTGTCCATACAGGGCATGTGTATAAGGCATGGTATTCCCTTTGTGGGTTACATTTGCAGACTCTACAGTTTGTTGCAGGCATCCAGTGGGGAACATAGCAAAGGACCACTATAAGCAATTATTTGCCTATTGTAGGGATGGAACAGGGTGCCATGTCCTTTTACTTGCTGGATAACACACACTCAGTCAGGAGATGTTACACATCACAGTACATTCAGTGGCAGTGTTGTGGTCAACAGGCATGTAGTCCACTGCAATCACACTATCTGTGTGCAATATGCAGGAAACTACCAATATAGTGGCTATTGCCTAGCCAAGTGTTTTTGTGTATGAGACATGGGTGGAGAGTATTCTCTGAGTAATATAAGTGTTGCCTATATTGTTCACCGATCCATAATGTCACATGTAGGGCTATGGATTGTCTACACCAGCTTCTCTGCTGTTTGACATCTGTTGTCCTTGTAAGGTGGACATTGTGACATATAGTAGGTCCTCAATATAATAATTTAGCAAAACCCACACCACACTGCATCCTGTCATTACACAATCACAACAACCTACACACAGGATACTGATGACAAACACACATGCACTTGGCAGTACTAAGATTCAACTCCCTACCTGGCTATGTATTGCTACTACAGTGTATCGCTTTTATTGCATGCACCATGGAGCTTGTTGGATGGAAGTTGTCCCAAGGTACTTCTAAGGTAAGGAACATCACCAGGCCTTGTAAATACTGGCATTGGGTGATGTAGTGGTTGAGAGATCCCCAAAATAATTTTACCCTAATCACACATTTACCAGGGGTGAGGTTCAAACCTCTATCTAACAACCTCTATAGACCATTATGTTACACATTTACCACATAGGTGTGTACTAGGCTAATGGCCCTTGAGTCTTTACAAGTCTAGCCCATAGGATTACCCTGGCATTATGCCACCCAACCTTAGTTCCTAGTGCCTCTGTCGAGTAGAGCCACTGGAGTTATCCCCGGTGTGAATTTTCTATTTCCCATCCACTCATCAAGATTTCTCTTGAAGAGGGCCAGTGAGGTGCTTTGCTTGACATATATGGGAAGTCTATTTAATGCACCACTGACCTGACATGGTATAGGTTTTGCAACAGATACTTGTAAGGTGGATGATATCTGCAGGAATGCTAAATTCAGGCTCTGAGATGTGTACTGGCTGTAAATAGGCACAAAATATTTGAGGTACACACACAAACACTTGCCACAGATAAGATTCAAACCCAAAGCTGTATAGTTACTGCTAGTACATTGTTTCGCATTTATGGCACACACCATGGAGATTACAGGGATAGCCATTCTCCAAAGGTATATTTCAAGGTAGATGACATCAGCAGGCTTTCTAAAGTAGGGCAATGGGAGGTGCAGTGACTGTGAATTACCTGAAAACCATTACTTGCTGCACACACACACACACGCACACACACGCACACACACGCACACGCGCACACGCGCACACACACACACACACACACACACACACACACACACACACACACACACACACACACACACACACACACACACACACACACAGTTCCACAGTTGTCATTACATAACTGAAGCTTATCTAAGGAGGTATTTCAAAGTGACTGATATCCGCAGCTTGCTAAATTAGGGCAATGTTAGGTGTAGTGACTGTGAGTGGCCTAAAAAGCATTACTCTCTACACACACACAAAGTTCCACAGTTGCTATGTCTGGGATTAGAACTCCTACCTAACTAGTACATCACACCATAACATTACACAGTTATTGCACATGCCACAGAGCTTACAGGGATGAATCTTGTCCAAGGAGGCATTTCAAGGTGACTGACTCACATCAGCAGGCTTGCTAAAGTAGGGCAATGGGAGGTGTAGTGACTGTGAATGGCCTCAAAAGCATTACTCTCTACACACACACACACACACACACACACACACACACACACACACACACACACACACACACACACACACTGTTTCACAGTTGCCACGTCTGGGATTAGAACTCCTACCTAACTAGTATGTTACACTATAGTATTATGCAGTTATTGCACACACCATGGAGCTTAAAGGACTAGCCCTTACCCAAAGGTGTATTTCAAGGTGAATGACATCAGCAGGCTTGTATGGCAATGGGAGGTGTAGTGTCTATGAATGGTCTGAAAATCATTGATACCTACACACAGAAACACACACAGTTTCACATTTACCATACCTGAGATTAGAACTTCTACCTAACTAGCACATCATACTATAGCATTACTCAGTTATTGCATGTGCCATGAAGCTTACAGGGCTGAATATTGTCCAAGAAGGTATTTCAAGATGACAGACATCAGTAGGCTTATTAAAGTAGGGCAATGGGAGGTGTAGTGACTGTGAATGGCCTCAAAAGCATTACTCTCTATACACACACACACACACACACACACACACACACACACACACACACACACACACACACACACACACACACACACACACACACACACACACACACACACACACACACACACACACACATTACCTACCTAACTAGTATGTTACACTATAGCATTACACAGTTATCACATGTGCCAAGGAGCTTATAGGGTTTCCCTTTCTCCAAAGGTGTATTTCAATGTGAATGCCATCAGCAGGCTTGCTAAAGTAGGACAATGAGAGGTGTACTATCTATGAATGACCTCAAAGTCCTTGATTCCTACACACTTGCCATGTCTACGCTTAGAATTCCTACCTAACTAGTACATCACACTATAGCATTATGCAGTTATTGCACACATCTCAGAGCTTACAGGGATGAATACTCTCCAAGGAGGTATTTCAAGGTGACTGACATCAGCAGGCTTGTTAAAGTAGGGCAATGGGAGGTGTAGTGACTGGCTTGAAAAGCATTACTCTCTACACACAGAGTTTCACAGTTACCATGTTTGGGATTAGAACTCCTATCTAAGTAGTATGTTACACTATAACATTACACAGCTTTCGCATGTGCCACAGAGGTTATAGGTCTAGCCTTTTTCCAAAGGTGTATTTCAAGATGAATGACATCACAAGCATGCTAAAGTAGGACAATGGGAGGTGTAGTGAATGTGAATGGCCTAAAAAGTATTGCTCTCTACACACGTGCACAGAATTTTACAGTTGCCATGTCTGGGATTAGAACTCCTACCTAACTAGTACTTCACAATATAGCATTATGCAGTTATTACATGCACCACAGAGCTTATACGGTATTTAAAGGTGACTGACATCAGCAGCCTAGCTAAACTAGGGCAATGGGGAGTGCAGTGTGTGTAAATGGGCCATAAATCATTCCCCTGGAAACACACACACAACACTCCATCACACACAACTTTATATTTGACAGGACTGTGTATACGACTGCTAGATGAATAATGATTTGTACTGTCATGTTACACAGTTATCACAAGCACCACAGACACTATAGTGCTGAGGGCTACCAGAAGCAAATGTCTACAGTTGTAGACATTGGCACATCATGTGATATTGGCCAATTGGATGTGTGGTGGGTGGGACAGGCCTCATGATGGGAAGCTCTTTGTCACTGTTTGTCTCTCTGCTCCCCACATCTCTATTTGTGTATGTTTGACCTATTATAGTGTGTTGTCCTTGGATATATGTGTGTATTCCTATCTGATATGTGTGCAAAGTATGACTGGTGTGCAATGTAGTGTGTGTGCACAGACATCTGAGACTGACAGATATGTACAGTCCACTGTTGTTGTTGGACATGGGCTTCATTTCTGTAAGTGTGGGAGCATGCCCATTATGACCTTCTGTATTGAATGTGTGAATCCATTCCAGGTAGGTCATACTCCAGTGCAGGCATTTGTGTTCTACACTTACAGCTAGCAACCTGTTTCTGCAGGATATCTGTAGATAGGTTGACAATATGGAGTCACAATGGGCAAAGGATAGTGGGATACTGTAACTAATTGTGTCTGTGCTGCTTTTGCTACATGGTTTTGGTGTTAGCAGAGATATTCAGACATATGTACTGTTTTACACTGTGATGTATTATGTCATCAACTACTGGCAGATATACTTATTTGCTCGCAGTAATTTCCTGGGGAATACAAGATGAATGAAGCTGTGTCCAGTACTGTGGTCTGCAGCCTATATATTCTTGGACACTCATGTCCTTCTGGAGAGGGAGCTTCAGACACTTGCTGATGGGTTTGTGTAAATAGTCCAGCACCTTGGTACTGTGGTGGCTGAGGATCCCATGCTTGTACATCTATCAATGTGACAGAATGGCCATATCTTGCTGTGGCCATAGCTCTCAGCTGTACAGATTCACACAGGTTACCCAGAGGCAGGGCTCATATATCTGGTCATTTCTCCTTTACATTGTGGTTTACGAGCAGGTTTGTAACCACCCATTCCTGGGTTTGCAGGCAGGGATAGTATGTGCACACATCTGAGTTTCAGACTTCACACACTCCATGGCATCCATGTTCCTACCCCCCTGTTATTCTATCCTCTTCCGAACATTATGCAACGTTATCTGATAAGTATCCCTAAAGGTATCACTTCATCCCAGCAGTATTTAGGGGTTGGTCCACAGTTCATGAAGTAGGACATGGTGGACATGTTACTGGGATTTGTCAACATGGCCTTGCATTTGTGTTCTGTGGACTGTGTTATGTCATTATTTTGGACTCCATGAGAGAACATACATTGGCAGTATGGGTGAGACACAGACTTTGACAGAGGACTGTAGGGCATTTAGTAGTGATGCAGGCTATCTGTAGCAGGCCAGTGCATTCTGTCACTCCTACAGTCCCAGGCTGCAAGCCACTGGATTCCCCTCGGGTGATAGGTGTGCAAGGTGTTAATGGCAATAGTTTCTGCCCTTATTAATCTATTAGTGTGGATGCTGGCAGCGTGCTGCTTACAGCTAGGGACACACCTGCATGGGACACCTCTTCAGCATGCTGCATTCTGTGGGTATTCCCATACAGAAGTGGGGGGTCATATTGTACTCATTCCCAACAGCAGGAATATGACCTGTGATGAACCTGTGGCTGATGGTGGGGGTGAGCTGAGTGCATGTGTGCTATGGAAGCTTCTTTCAGCTGACTCACAGATATACATGGGGCATTCCCCTTATGCTGGCTTGTGCAGGAGCATCAGCAGTTTCTCAGTACTTCATAACTGTGCCTTTTGTAGTTTCCCATTGTTTGGCCAGACTACATCAGTATTCCATACTACACAGACAATTAATGTGCTGCTAACCTGTATGTACAATTCCAAAGGTGTCTCCATTTGACAGTAATATTTTATACACTCTTTGTCTAGGGTACTTCCACCTGTGTACTGTGTGTATGTCTGGGCCCACATTCATGCAATGTCTATCTTTCAGATGGTGACAGATATTACATCCGAACAATTAGTATGGATTACTGCTGGATTGGATCTTGCTGGGAAGCATTGTGTTTGGCCCTGCAGTTGTCAGAACTTGGCCCTGTCATCAACAGTACTGGCCATAGGCCACCGAGACACAAGCCTCCATGCCTACATGCTGACCACTTCCACACAATATATAACAAACAAAAACCTAACACACAGAGCCCTGCATATTGTACATGTGCAATAATCTATCCTGGTAATTTGGCCAGCTTAGGTAATCTGTGCTCCACTGTTATTATACCCACACATACATGTTACTACATTTCTACATAGGATTGTGGGGGGGGGGCACACCTGACAACTGTAAACATTTGCTATGACTGTACTGATATTTCAGGTACTCTGTTGGCTTCCATTTCATTCTGGATTCTGACCTATCATGCAGACTAGAGACATATCATTAGAGTACAGATCTTAGGTTTTATTGATCTACATTTCAGTTTGACTTCTTACCCTTCAGAACTAACATCCAACTGCCTGACCTGCTGTAGTCTGTCTGTGTAAGTCTGGATGTGGGCTGTTCTCCATTGCCGTCAATCGGAGGCCTTAGCACAGCCTTTTTTTGTGGTCATCTACACCTGTCCTGATGGCTGAGGCTGGTGGTGGGTATGTGAGTCTAACTGACATGCATGTGTTTGCCCTGTGGACACACATTTGGTCCACCACATGTCCTGCAGTGGGATTTGTCACCTTGTATAGTACTACCTACTATGTTGACACCAGTATTTGTTATGACTTTCATGCTGCCCATATAGGTGTCCACTATCTGCTGCCATCCCATTCAGCTACCAGATTCCCTTGCATGCTCATATCTGTTCCATAGATACAAGTAGCAGAACATACTGCTCCATGCAGCAATTGATAGGGAGAGTGACTTACCTTGTGGCTGTGCCAGTTTTGAGGATGTTGCTGGAGGGCTGACTATGTCGGATGCACATAATACACTCCCTATACATGGTTAAGCACAGGTAATGTCATGTTTGGCATCCCTTTTACTGTATGTGCGAGTCAGAGAGAGGTGTCATTCCCTGGGTTCCTACCATGTCAGTTTATGTGCTATGTGTTGCCTCTTTGCCAAGGCCTGGGCATACTGGGCACTCCTCCTTCTGCCTACAGGGGCAGGCTCAGGTTGTTCCTCCTCTGAGTCAGTCTGTGCCTGTGCTGGCCTTGGCAATGGTGGGGGGCTGTGTGGCCCTGACCCGTGCTGTTCCTGCTGCAGCTGTTTCCGCAGGATCATATTGTGTAGCATGGCATATACAATGACAATTTGGGTACATGTAGCTGGAGAGTATTGCAAGGCTCCACTGGATATGTCCAGGCACTGGAACTGTGACTTAAGCATCCCAAACACATGCTGTATTATGATGTGCATGTGCCTCATTATGGAGTTTTTGTTCTGGTGTGTGTGCATTTCTGATGGGTGTCATCAGCCACAGCTCCAATGTGTAACCAGCATCCCCCACTAGGTGGCCATATGGGATGTCCCCACTGGCAAATCTCTGGTACAGCTGCGTCATATACCAGATGAGGGAGTCATGATAGCTTCCAGGGCTGCCAGCACACACATTCATTATAATGCCCTGGGTATCGCACATGACCTGGCAGTTGATGGAGGGGAAGCCCTTGTGGTTTATATAGACCCTACCCCACTCGCCAGGTGGTATTTTGATGTGTATGTGCTTGCAGTCTATCGCACCCACTTCCTTAGGGTATTCTACTATTTGGTGGAAGAGATGCATATTGCTGGTCAGCGCCTCACAGATGTTGCGGAAATATATGTGCTCACCGGCATGTGCTGACATAGCATCCAGGAACTGGTGGAGTACCCTGGATGCTGATGCCTGTGAGATTCCCATGATATCCCCAGTTGGCCTTTGGAAGGTACCTGTGGCTAGTATTCTTAAGCCTACACATACCTTGGTATCCACTGGGATGGGTTCCCCTCTGCTGGTTCTTTGTGTGAGGCATGGTCAGCACAGCTCAACAATTTGCTGTAGGAGGTCCCTGTCCACCCTATAGTGCTCCACTATCTCCAGCTCATGTAGCCCCTGGTAGATTACCCTGAGTATGTACACTCTTCTCCTTCTCCTCACTGTGGGTTGCTTATCAGCATTCTCATCATCACCACCCTCAGCCTTTTCCACATATTAATTTATGAGAGCAAAAGCAGCCCCTATCATTTTGTTGCTTTTGTTAGGTAAAATTTCCCTGTTTGTGTACACCGGTGGTGTAGAATTTGTGGGAAAAACCAGAGGGAAAGGTGTTTGCATAGTTTATAGTAGTGCGCTGGGCTGGGGTGGGCTGCTGCCTTTGTAATTGGCTGATTCTGATACATTTCACCTGCCAGCTATGCTAGTTCTCCTTGATTACTTCCTACTGCTGTTTTCCCTTCCCACTTCCTTCCTGTTTAAGCCCCAAGGCGTGCTGTGCAAACCTAGTGCTCAGATGTGAAAAGAGCAGCTATTTCCTGGTTTATTTATTGTTTTTGTTTAAAACCTGGTGCGCAGTGCACACACCCATTTAGGCAATGTAAACACTGCTAGGCAGCTTCAGACACACACCTTCCTTATCTGTGCTTAGCTAAGGGGAAACTTGGGCCACAGAGCTTCAGTAAGCTTACAGCATGCATGACATACCCCCTTCTGAAGTCATCTAGCTCTTAGGCTTACACCATGGTATTACTGCACCTACATGGTTGGGTGCAAGCTAGCACTGAGGGGAAATCTGTGATTCAGTATCATTCCCCTCATTTGCATAGAATTGACTGCTAATGCATGGTTACAAAACCGACACTCAGCCTTCCCCCTTAGCAGCCACTATTCCTTGGTCTTTTTGTGTTATGCATGCCATTGACTATTATGGCAAAATTATGATTTTGGTTTAAAAGCTTATTTCCAGCTTTTTTTATTATTTTCGGGCCGATCCCATTTGCGCACCGCTGCCCTATGCTTAAATGGCCAAAATCGGCTAAAAAAGTTATTTTTTTATAATTTTGCAACAAATTTTCATGCCTAAGGCCATATATTTGGCCTTTGTCCTGCCTACCCTTTATAATACATGCATATTTATGAGCTGTCATGCCTCCATTTTGTAGTTTGCAGAAATGTATTCAGCTACTGGCTGAATACATTTCTGCAGTCTATACTATTCCTGCATGGACGCCTGCCTACTTCCTGGATCGCTAATTCACCTCATTTGCATGGTTTTCATCAGGAATAGTGCAAGAGCGCTCATGCACATCCCGGGAGCTCATTCCTAGATCGCACGTCGACCATATTGCCTGCAGCAGCTCTTGCACAATTTCTGCATGCCCTGCAAAGCTTGCTTAATCCTGGGGACAGTTTTTTCCACAACAATCAGCTCTAGCCAATATTACAACAGTTAATAAATGCATATCTCCAATAGTTGTATAAACATCCTGCCTACATCACATGGGGAAGAAAATATTATAATGCTATAGCATTATATATATATATATATATATATATATATATATATATATATATATATAGATATATATGTATATAGATATATATTATTCTAACTGATATACTTAATGCAAATTGAAAATATCTTATGTCATCTACGTATACCATGCTGCCAATATATTGTGTAGCACATCTACTGTTATGTAATCCTGTTATTAGTATGCAACAAGTACTCTTGAGTAATTAGGTAATATGCTAACCATAACTATGAATGCTATTTTCCCAGTTCCCCACACATAACCATGTCTGGCCAGCATGACAAAGCCTATTATACTAGTATATAGGAGTAATATAACTGTTGATATTGTTCAGGAGTGGGTGTGAATATATTATTGCAGTTCAACAGTATATGACTGACTTTGAACCTGCTTAATACCTCATCTCAACACAATATTAACGTTTTCCATTCCAAAGCTTCCGTCCTCACTTCCATTTTTCTTTGAATTTCTAATCATTACATACCCCGCCTTTTAACTTCAATATTAAGATTTTCTGTTCTACTCAGTTCCTTCCCTTCCTTCCATTTCTTGGAATTTCTAATCATTAATTACAAGATCTATTATCTATTTGACAAATCTACTAATACATCTCTTCAAATGATCGGTGTCCAACATCTACTAATGCGCAAGTATCTTTTATACTGTAATAGTTTACCATTATTTCACATGAATGTAATCTCATTAACAAATGAATGTGTAATTGTTAATGTATATAACTTAATGTCTGTTTATGTAAATATTACTGAATGTTTAAAATGTAATATTTGGCCTTTGGGTTTGGAGGGTGGCCTAATGGTTAAGGTGTTTGCCTTGCAAACATAAGGTGCAGGGTTCAAGTTTCACAAGGGATAATTGGCTAAGCTTAAAATGTCTCGCAAGGGCAGTTAGCTTAGTACTAATCTATGAACCAATTCTATTGTGGAGCTTTTCTCCTCAGGCCTCTGCAGAAGACTTTTTGGCCAAACCCATTTGGACAAACCTAGTAAATAAAAACAAAATAAATAATATCAACTATACATAACATAACTTGCATGATGCTGAACTGCTGCTACACATTGCTTATCATTGTTCACTGTTCACTACTGTATAGACTCATGCTTATTCTACTCAGACTAATGTAAAGTAACAGATTATTGATGCATGTATAGCCAGGCATGACCATATTGCAAGGTGCACTAAATACCTGTGATATTCTAGATGCATCTGCAAAGTCCATGTTTCAGCAACTCTACTCATCTCTCCCTCTGGTGGCAAGTCCTGCATCACATTATTTTATTTTATTTTACATTTGTTGACTGGGATAGTCTAACTGAATATATGTCCATTTTCAGTAGTGGCCCGGGGAGAAAAGCTCCACATAAAACAAACAGCACATTAAAAATTCTGTTTCAAAAAATTAAACTTCAATTAAAGATACTAGTCATACAAAACATGTGCTGCAAGGTAAATAAGTATATGTGATATAAGAAAGAAGAACAAAATAAGACACCCTTTTTTTTCCCAATCACTGTGGGAATATTCAGAAGGATGAGGGAGATTCCAGAACAAAGTTTTAAGTAAGAAGCAGCAGAAGAGACTAGTTTAAAGAGAACAGAGCTGGGAGAAAATTAGTTAGGGGTAGTAACTCAGAGTGACAGGGGAGAAGTTTATTATGTCTGTCTTGGGTAGAAGAAGTCCAACATAGAGGTAGTGGACCTTAAAGTGAAAGCTGAGCAGAGGTGGAATAGCAAAGGAAGAAATAGATTATAATGATAACAGGATGAGAAAATCTTAGTCTGGGTTAGTACAGGGACATAGCCAGTGGCTAGTTAGATATAATTTAAGTTTCTTTTTGAAAAGTGTATTAGAGGAGAGAGGTAAGTTCAGAAGGAAGTAGGTTCCAGCTTTTACCCATTGCATTAGAGAAGAGGGAATCACCTGCTTTATTGTAGGGTTTATGTATAGATACCAGTAGTTTGTTGGCTGAGCGTAGATTTGTAAGATTGTTATATGGGCTGATAAGATTTGTGAGAATTATTTTTTTTTTACCTGGATAATAAAGGGTTTTATAGGTAATATTTAGTTGTTGAAATAAAATCTGATTGCGCAGATCAAGCCAGCCCAGCTGATTCAGATTTTGGCAGTGGTGGGTTCTAAAGGAGGAGCCAGTAGCAAATCTGGCTATACTATGGTAGGAGATTGCAAGCTTGTTGAGTTTGTTTTAGATTAGTGTATATAGGAGAGGCATAAAAGAGAGTAGAGATAAGGTGGGTGTGGGCAATAGTAGCTCTGGCTGTGGGAGTAAGGAAGGGTTTAATTTTGTAGAAGGAGCCTAGTTTACGGTTGACTGATTTTATCGTGGAGTTGATATGAGTATCATAGTTAAGGCTGTGGTCAATATTAACTCCTTTTTTTTCAAAACAAGTTTATTGTTTTAACATATAAGAGAAATATCATAACAATTTTATACAAATAATTAAAAATAGGTATTATTATAATATTCAACAAAACAACTAAAGTATTTACAAAGACATCCACTACAATCAGATCAATTAATGAAACTAAAATACTGTGCTATTGAAATTAGAATTTTTTTAACAAATTTTGTAAATTATCCCATACAATAAAATGTGATGTTTTTCTAGTTGTTCTCATTCTAATTGTGCTTATTTCCATATGACACATTATATTCATAACATTTTTAAATTCATTGAACGAAGGAGGTGTATCTGAAATCCAATTTCTAGTTATTATTTTCCTAGCCACTGCTAGGATAGACCATAACAAGGGAAGCTTAATCTTTTAACACATTGAGGTACAGGTGTGTTGAATAATATAAGAGACTTAGAAATAATGAAATTATCTGTAAAAGAGCCTGCAAAATTCATTAATTGACTTCCAGTATTCTTTCAACTTCATACAGTCATAAAACATATGAGCCCAGTCAGCATTAATTTCTACATTACATCTCTTACATAGATTATCTTTATTATTAATTTTATTCATCATCAAAGGTGTATAAAAAGATCTATGTAAAAATTTCCATGTATAAAGTCTCCAGACAATGGAATATGTAGTTCTATAAGCAGATTCCAATATATATTGTTTATCTTGTTGAGTTGGTGGGTCCCCATTAATAGAGGTGAAATAATTCCAGTATGAATCTACATTGTAAAAAGTTTCTTGTCTGATAATTTTATGTATATATGAAAGTTCACCTTTATCAGAAACTTTATGCTATAAATTTATTATCAAGTAATCAATCAGTTTTGGAATAGATTCTTTAACTGTTATAGATATTAGATCTATTCTATCAATGAGATGTTGTCTAAAGATCTGAACCTCTAACCAGCAAGTTTCTCTTAGATCAAATTCTTGTTTTAAGAAATCTAGATTTTTAACTTTATTATCAGATATCAGCTGATACCAGTACTTTAGATTATTATCTATAGCTAAATGAGCTCCTTCAGAAGTAGATGACATAAGCATACCCTGAGTATAAATTATAGGAATACAATAAAATTCCATTCCCTATACTTAGGGTGCATGAATATAAAGTTACGATAACTAATAATAATATTTAATGGGTAACAGACCATATGTTTAGGTGTAATAGGTGAAGTACAAAATTCCTTTAGCAACCACAACATGGAGTTATTTATAATCATATTTTTATGTGTTAAGGAGATTTTCATGAAGTGCATACTAATTAGCTCCCAATAATCTTTCCATTTTGCGACATATGACCGATCTATTAATAAAGTAATAACTTTTATAATAGAAGAGATAATATATAAATTAAAGTCTGGAAAAGAAATACCCCTTGAGACCAGCTATTAGTATGTTTCTTTAATGCAATCCTAGGTCTATTAGGTGCCCATAAGAAATTTAACATTAGTGTATTCAGTTTCTTGATAATTATTTTTGTAGGTGAAAGTATTATTGATTGTATTAAGTATAAAATCTTGGGGAATATTATCATTTTAATAATTGTAAGTCTCTCCTCCATAGTAAAAACATATTATTCCAGGTATTAAAAAGATTTTGTATATTAAGAAAACAGGTATTATAGTTATTATATATAATAGATTTAATATCTTTAGATAGTATTATACCTAAATAAGTTATCTGACCTGAGTTGGGTACATATTTAGTAAAATCACTAATGAGAGTATTTTTTGTATATATAGGTAGTATTTTAGTTTTTCTTCATTGAATATTAAACCAGAAATACTTTTAAAATTCATCATTTTATCAAATAAAGACTGCTTAGAAGAATTAGATCCTGCTGATGTAATTAGAACATCATCTGCAAAAAGTTGAATTTTTGATGTTGTATTTTCTTCTATTTCAAAACCCTCTATGTCAGTACTGTTTCTAATCAAATTAGCCCAAGGCTCCATTACTAAAGTGAATAATAGTGGAGAAAGTGGACATCCTTGCTTTGTACCTTTAAGAATGGGTATTTCTTGTGAAACATATGTTCCTACCTTAATATAAGCCAGCGTTCCTTTGTATAAATGCTCAATTAAATTTACAAATGCATCAGAGAAATTTGTGCATTTCAGTAAGGTAAACAGATAGTCCCAACTTACTGAATCAAATGTTGAACCTATATCAAGACTAATAAGTGTTAAATCTTTCTTTTTCCTATTTGCAAAATCAATTAATGTTAAAGTTCTTCTTATATTATCAAAAGTATTTCTATTTACAATGAAGCCCGTCTGATCTATGTCTATAATGCCGGGGATAATTGTCTTCAATCTATCAGCAAAAATACTCATAAACATTTTATAATCAACATTAAGTAATGAGATGGGTTGATATGAAGAACATCTAGTTGGATCTTTATTAGGTTTTAAAATTGGTGAAATACATGTATATTGCCAAGATGGGGGGGGGGTTATTAACTCAGTTTGGGCCAGAATAAAAACCTTATGTATTAATGAATATGTAGTTTTAGAAAGGATTTTATATATCTCTGGTATAATACCATCATTACCCGGTGCTTTGTTTGATTTAAGCTTATTTATTTGTGTAATAACTTCTGTATATGAAATACTCTTGTCCAATAGTTTAATCTGTTGTTTATTAAGCTTTTTATTCATGTTTGTGGTTATAAACTCCTTTATTTTATCTTTAGGTTCCATGTTAATGTTGTTATGGTTAATCTTGTGAAAGTGATTTCTAAATTCGTCCAGTATTTCTGGTATACTAGAAACATTCTTCTTTCCTTAGAGAAAAGATTTCTTTGATATGGTTTTGTTTATTCAATCTTTTTGTTTTATTTTTAAGTCTATAAGTATTTGGGGCTTATTGAATAAGACAAAAACTTGTATTTCTCTAAAGTTATTTTAACTTTATGAGTTAAAATTTCTTTGTATTTCTCATTTAGTTTGTTTATTTCTTCAATAACTTTCTTGTCCATAATATATTCTTTATTATTATGCTTATAAGAGTCCAGTTTACTTTGAATATCTAACAATTCCTTATCCCAAGATTCCTTTTGTTATTATACCATCTGATACTTTGTCCATATAGATATGATTTTAAGGCATCCCAAACATAGACAATGGAGACTTCAGGAGTATTATTTATGTCTAGAAAATGTTGTACTTCTGAAAGTATATATTCTTTATAGTCTTTTAGCTGAGTTAAGTATGCTGGTATCCTTTTGATCTGAACATTATGAGTATTTTTTATCATGAATTCAAAAACAATTGAGCTATGATCAGATATAGGACATGAAATGATTTTGGAATTAATTAAATCTGTTACCATCTGGTTAGAAATAAAGACCCTATCTATTTTTGAATAAGTTTTGTATCTGTTAGCAAAAAGGTGTATGGTAATGATTTTGACTCTATCTGATTATTAATATCATTCAAATGATAAGAATTAGCAAAATCATTTAAATGTTTTGCATTAGATGTAATTCTTCTTTTCTTTATAGTGGCAGTATCACTTTCATGTAGTATACAATTAAAATCACCAGCTAAAATAATATCCCCTATAGAGAATGATATGATCTTATCAATATGATGTTTCACTGTATTAATACCAATTCCAGGTATCCAATATACATTAATTAAAGTGTAAGTCTTCCCATTAATTTGTATTGTAACCATACAAAACATTCCTTTGTCATCCTGATAAGACTTAATGGTTTTAGGAATGGGCATACTTTTATTCCATAAAATAGCCACTCCTCTTTTTCTGAGTGTGCTCTGAACTAACCAATACTGTATACTTATTAGTGGCTAGTTTATCAATATCTTTTTTCAAGAGATGGGTTTCTTGCAGGAAGACTAGATTGGCCTTGTGTAGATTAATGTATCTTATTAGGCTTGCCCTTTTACACGGATTATTCAATCCATTAATGTTTAAAGAAATTCCTTTTAAAGATGTCATTTGGCATTTTTAAAACTCAAGAATCTTATGATCGAAATAACAAATAACCAGATAAATAATGTTACATCTCCTCTTTTAGGTGTACCTTTAAATATAGCTGTATTTATTAAATCTCTTATGGGATTTTGTATAGGATTCAATTTTGTTTGTAGTGACAATGAGTGTACAAAATATATTGTGGATGTCAAAACTATATACATATAACAATGAACAAGTGAAAATAATGTAAGGATTAAACCTTGCATCCCGCCTGGAGTTGAAAACTCCAACTTAGAGCAGTATTTACTACTCAAGTTAATCCCCTACCCTAAGCAGCAGTACCTCAGCTACCACCTTATCAATTTAATACTAGTTATATTTAACTGAGGTTAACAGTTTTCAATTCAATTATCTATCAAGACAAAACTACACATTTGGTAAAACAGCATCATATAAACTAAAATAAACTTTTTTTTTTTTTTTTTTTTTAAAACTGTTCATACTATTATATAGATCTATGTAATATATAACACTTGTATTCTAATAGCATTCAAATAATCTTAATGTTAGAAATCAAGAGGAGAGAAAATTATGTTCTAACATTCATTTAAATCAAAAACTTTGGCTAACATGATTCAGACATTACATGCATTAAGATGCATCTATTTTCTGTCATGTGAATTCTATCAACAGCTTCCAAAAAATCTTGAATTGTTTGTATATGAGCATTTACTTAAACTCATTATTGTCAATAGAGTAAAATATTGTATTCATAAAAATTATTATAAATCATATTGCATAGTTATGCAGATTCTCAGAAACACCTGCGTTATTACCTAAAAAAAAAAAAAAAGCCATCACACACATAAACACAGACACACACACATACATATACACACAAACATATATACACACACACACACACACACACACACACACACACACACACACACACACACACACACACACACACACACACACATACATATACACATACACATATATACATACATACACACACACACACACACACACACACACACACACACACACACACACACACACACATATATATATATATATATATATATATATATATATATATATCTGATCTCACTGAGTTGTGTCTTTGTAGAGCACAATCCTATTTGCTGTCCCTAGAATAAATCTGTCTGCTTTATACAAAATAATGCACAGCAAACACATATTAGTAACCAGATTTTACAATCATGCTAACCTACTGCTTTAAAATATATCACATGACATTTCTTCCAGAATAGAGTTATAAGATTATTTATGCTTGTCAATCAGATGAATTAAATGAGTTATAGTAAAGTATATGTTTGGGACACAAGTTTTTAACACAGATTATTATGCTACTGTTAAGTAGATTTTCAAAAACATTTAAATAAATGTTTCATTTTCTATGCCTTCTAAAATAAGATATTTACTTGCTACAAGAAACTACATCATCTAAACTCATCATAACTGATATATTTTATGAATAGAGTATTTTTCCTGAATCTGTGGTGTGTCAGTGTGATAACCTTGTCAATGTTTATACTAACTGCTTTCAGTTTCTCTGTGAAAATTCTGTGAGTGAAGCTTCTGAGGAAACTCATGGACACTATGCATGAGACAGCCCACATCCCAGATTGTCTCCCTTAACATTTTGGCGGGAAACTTATTAAAACTTGTGGCAAACATTAATTTTGTCAATAGAGTAAAATATTGTATTCATAGAAATTATTATAAATCATATTAGATAGTTATGCAGATTCTCAGAAAAAAAGCCATCACACACACACACACACACACATACATACATACACACACACACACACACACACACACACACACACACACACACACACACACACACACATATATATATATATATATCTGATCTCACTGAGTTGTGCCTTTGCAGAGCACTGTCCTACTTGCTGTCCCTAGAATAAATCTGTCTGCTTTATACAAAATAATGCACAGCAAACACATATTGGTAACCAGATTTTACAATCATGCTAACCTACTGCTTTAAAATATATCACATGACATTTCTTCCAGAATAGAGTTATAAGATTATTTATGTTTGTCAATCAGATGAATTAAATGAGTTATAGTAAAGTATATGTTTGGAACACAAATTTTTAACACATATTATTATGCTGCTGTTAAGTAGATTTTCAAAACATTTAAATAAATGTTTCATTTTTATGCCTTCTAAAATAAGACATTTACTTACTACAAGAAACTACATCATTTAAACTCATTATAACTAACATATTTTATGAACAGAGTATTTTTCCTGAATCTGTGGTGTGTCAGTGTGATAACCTTGTCAATGTTTATACTAACTGCTTTCAGTTTCTCTGTGAGAATTCTGTGATTTGAAGATTCTGAGGTAACTCAAGGACATTGTGCATAAGACAGCCCACATCCCAGATTGTCTCTCTTAACATTTTGGCGGGAAACTTATTAAAAACTAGTGACAAACATTCATTTAGCAGTGTAAATGCATCTAAACATGACAGAACCTCCACAATGTATTCCACAGATCATCACAGCCTCTATGCAAGTGAAATTAAACTCAAAATTACCAACAAGTAATAAAACTCAGCATTCTTCTCCCAACTCAATTTTCATACAAATCCTATTATTCACTGTGCCCACACAGTCAAAAGCATTCTATATATTAATAAAGAAAAGAAAAGAGAGTAGAAAATAAAAGGGAGTGAGGCAGAAATAAAAATGTAAGAGAAAGCTGTAAGAAGTATATACAATGGAATGTTACTTACTGTTTATATTAATAGAGTTAAAAATAAAACATATTATTTACTCTTATTTAGTTCTGATTATTATTAGTTAAAGCATGACAGATTATTTACAAACAAGCATAAGCAGTATAATCAAGAAAGTATAATTAGAAATAGCATTTGAAGAACTTATAAACTTTTACAAGAAATAAATATGTTATTATTCTATTAATGATATTTTCATTACTGTTCTCTCCCTCCCCTCCCCCACCCCTTACCCACTACAAAAACTAAATAGAATGTCATTGTTTTAACAAAAAAAATAATAAAAAAAAAAGGAAAAAAAGGTAAAGATAAAAAATGTATCAAATTACTAACCTTACTTTTTCAGAAAGAAAAACAAATCGAGTCACAGCCTGCCATTACATCCTCAGGCATTTTGACTGGTTATGAAACAAAACATTTCTTTGCACATAGAGAATAACTTTGATTAAATCTTTTCCAAAATATTTGTGGCTTTCTGGAAATGCAGGAAGTATATTCAAAAGATTAATAATGAACTAAAATGATGAGAGAGAAAAACATATAACAAATCATTTGTTTTTAGTCTCTTCTTCTTCTCTGAAGTCTTCCAGGAAGCTTCAGTTGCCAATCTCTTTAATGAAGAACTACGCCATTCCATTTCTTCTATTTTATCCAAAATCCTTTTTTCTTTGACAAACAGTAAAGCAGAGTCTAAATCATCGAAGACCTTAGGACCATCAGGAAGGAAGATTTTAAGCTTGGCAGGAAACAGAAGGTATGTTTTAAACTGTGCTTTTTAAGCTCCCTTATTAGTGGCAGAAAAACTTTTCTTTTAGCAATTACCATGGAAGAATAGTCATTGTCAAAACGCACAGTTGTCTCATTAAACTTAACAGGAGCTTTAGCCCAAGCAGATTTAAGAATCATCTCTTTATCAAAGATGATAGAAATCTAACTATAACTGATCTAGGATAGTTTTTGTTAGAGTTAGTATTAGCTATAGATCTATGTGCTCTTCGATACCAAAAGAGAATGCTTCTGGTAAATCTAAAGTTTTAGGGAGCCATGTTGTTAAAAAGAAGTAATATTGTTACCTTCAATATTTTCTGGCAGTCCAAAAATCCTAATGTTATTGCGCCTAGATCTATTTTCCAGGTCATCCAGCTTTGTTTGTAAATGTGTATTTTGTTTCAGCAGAAACTCAATGTTGATTTCCTGTTCTTGTATTTTATTTTCCATGTCATTCACAGCTTCTTCTATGCCTGTCATCTGGATCTTCTGTTGTTGCAGATCCATATGTAACAAGTCTATTTGTTTTGTAGTTTTTTCTATGAAAGTGTCTATTTTAGTATCCATTTTATCCATCTTAGCAGTAAGTTGCTGGACTATAATTATCAGAGACTGAAGTTCTTTCTTGATGCTGGAGTCTTGAGAATTTGTCTTACTGGAACTCATTTCAGACTGATAAACTGACAGGAAAATTTCCAAAGTAATTTCTGACAGGAATATTATTAAGATTTCCTTTCTTTATTAGATATAGTTCAAGAACTATATAAAACAAACATATTTAGAAAGAAAATTACTTCAAGAATTAATTTTTTAAGTAATTAATTCCTGTCAATGTAATGAAATTGGTGGAGCTGAAGAAATCTGCTGCTATCCTGTGTTCATCCTTGGCCATGCCCCATCAATATTAACTCCTAAGAGTTTGGTAGAAGTGTCAGGAGATATGACTGTGCTGTTTTTGGATTTGATAGAGAAGTGAAATGGGGTGGATTTTTGTGTAAGAGTAAATATTAGTAGTTTAGTCTTTTTTGGGTTGAGGAGGAGATATTATTGTTCCCATTAATATTCCTCTGCAAAACTATTGCAAATCAGTGATATGGGCTGTCATGTGTTTTGTGGAAGTAGGTCACCCAAAGCCCTCCTTTGCATTGACAGTATAAATATTAAGTGCCAGTCGTGTTCAACCCCTCTGAGCTGTCGTCAATACCTGGGTGAGGGATAAAAAGGAGCCATCACTAACACCTGCACAGAATGGCTTGAAACATTTCTAGGAGCATTTACCCCATGTGCTGGCCTTAAGAAGGTAATTGTGAGCTATTAGGCATGGGCTTTTTTAGGTGTGCCCTCAAGTCACAATATCCCTCATGGTCTGTCTATTCACCTAGTCCTGCTGCCATTCATGGTTCTGACATTGACTAAGGCCTAGGGTCACAAGGACCAGCTGCATCCTTCCAGCATATTCTTATTATTCCATTATACAAACAGAGGTGAGTAGATGTAGCCTCACCATTCCTATCTCCTGCCAGTCCTTACAGGTGCCTGGCCTGCAAACATGCACCCAGGTATGCGTTTCTGTGAGAGCTTTATACCTCTGCACCAGTGCAACTGGCTTGCACTGCAAGACTGCAGACCTTGGCATATACTATTGGATCAGTGAGTGTTTGTTAATATTGACACTGTGTGTTACATGTCTCTTACAAATCACGCATTTTGCAGAGACTAAGATTCTGAAACACTGCATGCTAATGAGGCCCATTATTGACATACTGCATTGGATAGCTAAATATGGTGTCTAATATGTCATACAAGACTGAAGTATTCTAAGATATGCGCATAGTGCAGTTGTCTGGTATCAAGGTATGCCCACCTATCTATGGCATCAAATCAACTGTACTGTATCACTATTTAGGTCTGTATTGTGTACATACCTCTCAATCTCTTAGAGCAAGAAATCTGGACAAAGCCAAAAATAATGGGGGGGGGGGGGCAAAGGCCCAAAAATAGTGACACTTTTTGAATGTTGCCTTTACAAACTTAGAAAGTATAACAGGTTAGCATGAATTTTCTGAAGGGTATTAGGTCTGAAAATTAAATATCTGCCATTATTTTCTGACTTCAGTCTTCAGTGATCAGCCAGTGATTTGCCAAAAAACTGCAATTTTTTGAGAAATGGACCAACAATATGAGTAAAAATCTGGACATTCTGCGAAAATCTGGACAGTTGAGAGCTATGATTGTATATGTAGACAAGTATAGTGTTCTTGCCATGCAGAACAGTTTTGTATGGAAGATACAACATATGTATTATGATACTGCTTATATTTGTGATAGTTCCTTTGGAAACTGATTAATGTAGATGACAACATTTTCACTGTAATGCTTGCTGTGGGGACCTTTTTGGGTACTGATATATCTTGTTCCACATATGTGTATTCTCCATTGTTATGTCATGTTTTCAGCAAAGAAACTGTTTGCTGTCTACCGCTGTCCATAAGTACCATATTCAAGTAGTTGCATATCCATGTGGCTGTGTGAAAAAGTTAATCACTATGATGCTCAGATGGTATGTTTCTCTCTCATCCTTATAGCTATCTATATATCTATCTATCTATCTATCTATCTATCTATCTATCTATCTATCTATCTATCTATCTGTGTGTGTGTGTGTGTGTGTGTGTGTGTGTGTGTGTGTGTGTGTGTGTGTGTATATATATATATATATATATATGTGTGTGTGGGCTTGTGTGAGTGTGTGTGTGTGTATATATATCTCAAACACACAGACACACACACACACACACACACACACACACACACACACACACACACACACACACAGACACACAAATCATTGACTGTAGAAATCTTGCAACAGAAGAATCGATACCAAGACCCTACGTAGAAAAAAATGGGAAAAAAAGGAGTTTGTATTGATAGTGTCAATGGTGCAACTAGTCACACAACTGACTTTGCTGCAAAAGTCTGTGGGTTTTATTTTCACACTTGGCAAATGTGTTGCCTTTTGGATGCTACGCTTGTCACCTGCTTAGCGCAGATGGATGTAAAAGATCCAACAGCACCTATCGGAAATAGTCAGGGAAGTTTCTTGATGCCCTGGCAAATTTCCCCTAGTAGTATAAAAAACACTTTTAGTCTCCACTGAAAAGCGGTAACTATCCTAGCCAAAGGATAAATAAGCGTGTGTACTTATAACCATAATGTAAGTAAAGCCAACATACAATGTATCGGATAAAAATCTGTCTTGTCAATGTTACAATTCATATGCATGTTGAACTGTTTCTTACATACTCCCTTTAATTACTCCAAAAACTAAGGAGTATGAGAATTGTTGGAATTCCCACTTGCACATGTGAACATATAGCCATAATATAAAAAAGGATGTTGCCTAAGTCCAGTGGATAAAATCTGTCCTGTCAGTATCGCCATTCAGTGCATATCACTTTTGATTACTTCAAAAACTTTGGAGTACAGTAGAATTCCACCATTAGAATTTTGCATTGACATTACGCCATGGTGTGACACTTTGTAGCAACTGCTCTACTTGTATATGGGACTTGCTACTGCTGGCAATGTATGATGTTAAGCTCAAATGCATGAAATACCAGTTTCTTCAGACAAGCGGCGCTGTACTGCAGGAAGAGGGAGGTTATTGAAAGCAGGTGCAGTTCTGGTTTCATGTATAGTTGGTGTTTTCCAGAAGGTGTTACATTTCAGTGTCTAGGACAAATGAAATGTACATATTCACTGCTTTTAGGTCACTTTTTATTAAGTGCAGCCCCAGAGCTTGCACCCTACCTGTTAATGTTTGACATGAGTAATGCTTTGGTGATCAGAGTTTTACCTACATGAATGCATTCTCAGATCAGAAACACAGGTAGCGCTGCCAAGTGTAGAAACAAACAGCTGTGGGCACCGGCAGCTCTACCTGTATGTCAGAAGCAGCACTGCGCACAGACTGAACTACAATAAATCAACTTAACTTTTGCCATTAGTTTGCATTCTACAAACAAAATGCCAAGGTTAAGGTTCCACAGTGGTGCAGCAGTTTGTAATGTTGTCTAACAGTGTTTATAGGCTCATAGGAAGCTACTAGGCTAAAAAGTCCTAGAGCCCTTACAAGCCTCTCCATATCTATCCCAAGTTGCCCCAATTGTCAGTGGTTAGGTGAGTGATGTTCATAAATTTAAGGGTCTATGGTAGTTAATACCAACTTCCCCTGTCTTTGAGAGACATGGGCACCATCCCAAGAGTGAATTTGTGGTCAGCCATCCATTGATCTAGGTTGCATTGGAAGAAGATCAGTGAAGTGCTTTGTTTCCCATGAATTGGAAGCTTGTTCCATAAAAGTGGCTATCTCTGTGAGATATATCTCTCTCTAGCATGACCTGTTCAGTTCAGAGGCTAGGTTATACTCCCTGGAGTGAGTGATCCTCCTGCAGTTTGATTTATGAATGTTTAAATTTCTATCACAGCCGAGGCAGAAACTGCTGTGCAAGCCAGGCACAGGTCACCCCTTAGCAACCTGTAGATGACAGAATGGCGTGACAGGGCTTTCAGTCTTTCTGTGTAAGACTTTTGTGTACCCTGTAATTTCTTGGTGAGAAATCTCTGTGGTCTCTCCAATTGTTGCAGGTGTGCGGTGAAGTATCTTCAAAAGGGAGCATTGTACTCAGTTATTGGTCTAATAAAAGCTGAGTATAATGGAATTATAACACCCTTAGATCTAGATACGATGCCTTTACTTATAAGATGTGCCACATAGAAGGATGTCCTTACTGCTGTTAATACATGGTGGTCAAAGTTCAGATTGCTATCAACCTGCGTACCCAGATCAGGAACCACTGGGTCTACACTTGGGGGGGGGGTGATGTCTATAATGTAATTAGCAGGGATGTCAGCTTTCTCAATGGGAATAATAATAATGCATTTTTTGCATTCAGTTTTAATCCATGGCTTTGGCAGAAATCATTTGTCTGTGTTAATCCTGTCTGCAGTATACCAGCATTACTGGGGGACTCAATGATTGCTCCCAATTTGCAGTTGTCAGTGAACTTGGTCAGTCACAGGCTGTCCATGTTTGCTTGTACTTCTGAAAAATAAATTCTCAGTAGTGAAAGGGCCCAGCTTAGAAACCTGTGGTACACCACTTGTTACTGGTCTTTTGCTAGAGGTAAAGTCAACCACTTTGACAGTATTTGTCCTGTAGGTGAACCATTTGGCTATCCATCTGGTAATGTAGGGTTTAATTCGCAACTGGAAGAGTTTCTCTGTATTACCTAAGTGGGGGATTGTGTCAAATGTCTTGGCTAGGTCAAGATAGGTGGTATGCACTGTCTTTTCCTCTTACAGGGCCTTGGTGACTTTCTTGAAGAAGTCAACCATGTTTAGCAGGCATGATCTACCTTTAACAAATCCAAACTGGGTTGGGTACAGAGTTTAGAAATTGCCTATGTCCTTATTAACACATTCTATAATTAATGATTCTTTCCATGTTCTTGCAGATGAGGCTAGTCAAGATTATGGGCCTATAATTCCCATGGTCGGTTGATGATTCCCCTTTGTGTAGAGGAACTACTGTCACTGTTTTCCATTCCACTAGAATGTAGCCAGCTTGCAGGCTGTGGGTAAACAGGGATCCGCATGTGTTTGCTAGGTCATGTTTTAAGTTGTAAAAAGGAAGCCTGGGATGTTGTCTGGTCCCACTGATGTCATGTTTTTGGTCTTTGAGAACACCAAGCTGACCTGCTCTCTTCAGAAAATAGGTTGTGGAATGATGGCAGATATACTTTGGGTGATGACTGGAGGAGACAGAAGAGTGATGTTTGCTCAAAATATGTCAGCTAGTAGGTTGGCTATTACCTGTGGTTGAGTATGGCTGGTGCCATTCACAACCAGTTCACCACATAGCTGGGTATTCCCTTTTAGATTTTTGACATAGTTAAACAATGCCCCGTGATTATATTTAGCTAGGTAGGCTATTTTTCCTTCATAATTAGCTTTGAAGGACTTGACAAGATCTCTAATTTGTTTGTGTAATTAAAAGAGGGAGTTCTTCCTCTGCTGAGCCATTTTCCTCTTGTTCTTGGTTTCATTCTGTTGCTGTATAGCCTGTTTAAACTGGGGGTCCACCAGAGTGGCTTGTTTTTTCGGCAAGACCTGGTTTTAATCTGGTCAGGTACAGCTGATTCTGTACCACTGCTTAACTGGTTATATAGGTCCTAAATCCTGTTTAAATAATTATTTACTCAACAAATTTAAACAAAGCATTAAAACTGTTCAAAACAACTTTCTAATTAAACAAAATGTTCAAAACTACAATATATTGATACAAATACTCAAAATGCTTACAAAAGTGCTTGAAATACCCTCTGATTCACATAAAATGTATAAAAGTAGAGAAAATATCATATTTCATATCAGAGTAAGCAGCAGAGGCAACCATGTACTATTAATGATGCCAGTACTCACTCTTAAATAAAAAAGTCTTATTTATTGTGCACAACGGTAAGAGCTTTCACTATTCACTTTATCAGACCATTTAAACCACAAAAATCAAAAGTGTCTACTCTTATAGTATTTGGTGTCCAAACAAATCGCTTAAGCAATTAAGTATTTTATCTCTTAAAGTTATATGACATAGGCAGTTGTTTTTTATATGATGACTGTTGGGTTCCCTGTGCAAATATATTTTATTTCACTTTTTAATTAATGTTCTCAACAATAAAAATGATTTGTATGTTTTTTATATGTGGTTTATAAAGTTGTTGCATAACTGAATTTTTCTTGCTCAGAGAATATATCAACAAAATAGAAGAGTTTTATATGATGCTATCATTGCTATAGTTGTAGTTTTTGTTATATATTATTATATATGAGTAATATTATTTAAAAGTGAATACTGGCGTCTTTAATAGTATGTGGTAGCCTCTGCTGCTTACTCTGGTTTGGAATATATTATCTTATCTTTATTAGTAGCAAGGCATTTATCCTGTGGAGTGCTACCTAGTTTGTTTTATAAAATACCATATTTGTTTGCTATGTGCTTTTTTTCATATTAACTAAAGCTATCCATGATATCCAAAATGTGCAAATTGTTCGCAAGTGTGTGCAGTATTACAATATAGTTGTTTCACAGAATACAGTCATTTCAAAGAGTTTATGGTGCAGTTGAATATTTTTCATGTCTTGATGTGTCTTGATGTGTGTTTGTCCATAATTACAAGAGCATTTGCTGGCATGGCAGAAGGATTTTACAGACCTGGTCCATTTGTATTTGATAATAATGTTGCTGAAAACTGGAGAGTGTTTGTGGAAGAGTACAATATTTTCATACAGGCTGTTTTTTTTTTTAAAAACACATGTACAAAGGCATTTATGCTGCTTAATTTAGTTGGTTCAGAAGCCACTGAAAGGGAGCATTCATTTGTGTATTTCTCAGCTGTGTATGCAGATGAGGGGGCAAACTGCCATATGGTGGTTTCCGCTGAAACCTGGGAAGACACTGAGCACTTAAAACATACATTTAGAGAAATGTGTAACCACAAAATGAATATTAGTCTGGAAAGGCACATATTTTACATAAGAGTTCAAAAGCTTGGTGAAACTTTTGCAGCATATATAACTGACTTAAGAAACAAGGCAAAAACATGCAAATTTGGTGATTTAAGAGATGAGTTGATAAAAGGCAGGCTTGTGTGTGGTATTAAAGATGATGCAGTGAAAAAGATTTAGCTTCAAGACAGTGATTTAACTTTGAATAAGACCATAGAGATCTGTCAGATATATGAGTTCACAGAAAAGCACACCAATATGCTTACAAATGAGAAATGCACGCTTCCAGTGTTAATGATGATAGTATGCAGGGTGTGATTAAATGATAGAGGCCCAAGGGTAGGGCTGCTTCAATGAAACCCAGAGCCGTTCTAACAAGTTCTAGGGCAGCTCTAGTAAAATTCAGAGCATACCCAGTGAAGTACAGGGGTTACTCAGCAAAATCAAAGAATGTGCCCCCACCTAGCCTCATAGTCAGCTGTCGTAATTGTGACGATAATCATGAACATAAAAGCGAAAAGTGCTTAGCTGCTGGTCAGCAGTGTCCCACATGTAAAAAGTGGAAACATTTCAAAAGACTTTGTAAATCAAAAGATGCTCATTCTTCTATTTAAAGAGAATATTCAAAATGCTAAATGTTCCTGTTTTTTCTGTCTTTGATGGAAAAAGTTCATTTTGGCAAATTTTGCTTGACCGAAAATCTTTATTGCTAATCACTTTCGGTACACCATTTGTAAGGTACAGATTTTTGAGAATGCCATTTGGAATAAAATTTGCCAGTGAAGTCTTTCAATGTGTGATAGAGCAAGTTTTTTTCTGGCTATCTGTTTGCTATTATTAGTAGATGATATTCTTGTAGTAGGCAATGGTGAAGTCGAACATAATAGAAACCTCAGGAAAGTTCTGGGATGTGCTCGTGAAGTAAATCTTAAGCTGAATCCTCAGAAATGCATATTCAGGCTATGAGAAGTTACTTATGTGGGTCATTTGTTCACTAGTTCAGGCTTGTAACCAGATCTTTCCAAGCAATCTGCAATTCTTGAGATGCCACTTCCAGACAATGCCACACCCTTACAATGTTTTCTTGGCATGCTCAACTATCTGGGCAAGTTCCTTCCAGATTTGAGTGAACTTTCAGCACCTCTGAGACCTGACATGCAAAGATGTAACCTGGTCTTAGTCAGAATAACACCAAAGAGAATTTGATGTCCTGAAACAGAGAATTGTCAGCCCACCCACCCACTTTAAGATATTATGATGTTTACAAACCTGTAACTCTTTCGTGTGATGCTTCTAAGTTTGGTCTTAGTGCAGTCATTCTTCAGGAGGGTAGACCAGTAGCCTATGTGACAGAACCTTAACCAAAACTGAAATGCAGTATGCTCAGCCAGAGAAAGAGCTCTTGGCAATTGTGTTTTCAGGCTTGAAGTTCCATGATTACATTTATGGCCGGCCTATTCAAATGAGACTGACCACCAAGCTTTGGTCACTACTTTTAAAAAAATGTATGCACACAGCTCCTGTGAGATTGCAATGCATGATGTTAAAATTGCAAAAGTACAATTTTTACTTGGTTTACACAAAAGGCAACCTCCTTTATCTTGCTAATACTTTATGCAGATCACCTAGAAAAAACACAGAACAGCAAGAAAATGAGAAGCCTGATTCTGAAGTTATGGAAGTGAGAAATTTTCCTTCCGCACGTCTTGATGAGCTTAGAACTCACACAGCTTCAGATCCAGTTCTTTAGAAGCTCAACCACTTTATCGGTCAAGGATGGCTGTCAAAGCAATCTTATTTACTACTAGAAGTGCCGCAATATTTTCCTTACATAGATGAGAGTTTGATAGAAAATGGTATCAACATGAAAGGTCCAAAAGTGATTGTTCCAAAATCCTTGCAACAAGAGTATATTAAAATCTTGCATCATGGCCACCCAGGAACTGATTCTAGCAAAAGAAGGGCAAGAGGACTAGTATTTTGGCTTTCTATATCAAAAGATATTGAGAAGGAAATCTCATCTTGTTCTGTTTGTAATAGTACTAAACCACATCAACAAAAAGCACCACTTCATCTAAGTCAGATTCCTGAACTACCTTGGCCAACAGTAGCTACAGATATATTCAAATGGAATGGTCAACATTACTTGGTGTTAGTAGACTGTTATTCAAATTGGTTTGAGATTGACCTGCTTCCTAATCTCTCATCCAGTACTGTCATTACTAATTTGAAGAGACTTTTTTCTGACTATGGTAGTCTGCACAAAGTCATTTCTGACAATGGTGCACAGTTTACAAGTCAGCCGTTCAAAAGAGTTGCTGAAACATGAGACTTTATTCATGTTACGAGAATCGTAAATACCCATAATCAAATGGCTTGGCAGAACGTTCAGTTTAAACTGCATAACAGCTGTTGGAAAAGTCCAAACATTACAATACTGCTGTTTTTCTCAATCTGCTTAATCTCAGAAACATATCCCGCGACAATCTTCTTGGTTCACCTTGCCAGAATGTCTAGACAAACCAGAACCACACTACCAAGCAGTAAGAATTTGTTGGTTCCAAGTGCTAAGAAAACAAAGCAGTAAAAGCTCAACTCCTAAAAAAGCTTTTGTCCCAAAAGTCCTACTATGATAAAACCACAAACCTCTGAATCCATTAAAGGAATGAGAGATAGTGAGGCTGCAGAGAGCAAAAGGATTTGACCAACTCGGACATGTGAAACACTTGTGTGAAGAACCGAGATTCTACATCATTGAGTCACAAGGCATGGAATTCAGGTGGAATCAGAAACATTTACTACCGGTGTCCGAGCCAGTGCTGCAACATTTTGCTTGTAATAAAAACTCTAATTCTCAGAGTGATTTGTCCTATGTTCTATATTTCTGTTCCTGAAACCATCCCGAAAAGTCCTCAAGAAGAATATTCCCCAGTGACTGTCCCTGTCGCTAAACCCAGTTCTAGTTATTACATTACAAGGTCAGGTCCTATCTCAATTGCTACTCCCAAATACACAGCAACCTGGACATGATTGTTATTTGTAGATATCTGTATAATTTGCATGCTCATATGATTGCCATTGTTTATTTGCATGACTAACTAGTCAAAGAGGGAGGATGTAGATCAGAGTGTGTATGTTCCTTTAAGAGCTATTCCAGTCAGTGAGCATGTGCATATAAGTAGTGAGCATGTACAAGCAAGAGTGCCATTTTGTAGTGAGGAGCTGAGGTGTAAGCATGCATGTATGTTGTAGTCAGTCAGTTAGTTTAAGTTTAATGTTACCATTCTCCATCCTGATGTGTTTGTGTGTAATAACCTACTTAAATGAACACCCAGTCTCATCATCTTATTCAATATGCACAAGAGTGCCAAATTGAACATGGAGTAGCTCAAGAGAGTCATACTATCTGACCGGTCTTGAGGTGTACTTATCCTTAGTGAAGACGGATACACTTCCTCCTTTGGTTCTTTCATGCTCAGTTTGTGGTCCTAACCTATGGAAGTCATTGCAGCCCTGCATGGCTGGGGTGCTTTCCAAGCCTTTGAATCATGTCTCCATGACTGCACAGACATCAGCATCTTCCAGACTGAAGACGGCTTCAGGGAGTGCAGTTTCCTGTTTAGACTCCTAATTTTAACCAGCAGTACCTTGAGCTTATCTAGAGAGGATTATGTTATGTTGGGAGGCTGGTTATTTTGACACTGCCTAGAAAGGCACAATATGGGTGGCTAATGCCTTTGTCAGTATCTGAAAGCCTAGAGGAGACAGCTGTAGACCATCACTGATAAAGCAGCATGGCCTGTCAAGCTTGTCTTCCCAGGTTGACAGATATTGGATTCCCTTCCCGAGCCTGTTCCATAGACGGGGTAGTCTCTGGGATACATACCTATCTCTCCGGCAGGTCCTATTTATATCACAGGCAAGGTTTAAGTCTTTAGAACAGGTAATTCTGGTGCTTTCTGTTTTGTGGATATGCAGGAGGTCCATCAGAGTGGGTTTATGTGTCATGTCCTTATTTAGTGGGAAGAGTGTGTGTCCTGACAAGTTTGACATTCAATTTGTCCTTATGTGAGAGTCTTGCTTCCAGTTTCATACGGTAACTTCATCACGCATATAAAGTATTTGTTTGCTTCAGGAGTAAGTGGTTGTCAGTATATATAAGACAATTGTTACATTGCATAAGGATGCCCATGTCTATCAGGCTAGCCAGAGAGATGATGGCAAACTGTCCATCCATGATAGGTTCTTACTGTATGTTTTATTATGGAAGGGAATGGGTTAATTTGACAGAACTGTGCGGGTAGCACCGAGACTATAAGAGAGACCTATACTTTGTGTAGGCTAAGGTTGACCAATAAGGCAACACTTCTCAGTGTGCAGCTGAGTTGCTCCTAGAGCAGAAGAAATGCTTGGAAGGGTTTCATTGACAACTATTTAAGAAAAAAACTGAGCTTCTAGGCTTTTCTGTCTGTACAGGGCACTGCTAACCACTACTGCATGAAGAGCAGAATCATGCAAATGCAAGTTTAGTTCTCCAGCTTGGTTCTCTGAGGGGATAACTTTTGTGCAGAGTCTGCAGATCTTTCCAATGTTTGCGTTGGTTGTCAGCAGATGTTTTTGCTTACTATGGAAAACAGAGTACAAAAACAAACTAAAACTTCTTAAAAAACAAACTTGGCAAGAAAGTCACAGGCAAACTCCAACAGATGTGTTAGTTGCTTTTAATCAATGCACACTTTCGTTTGACTCCCTGGCCAAACTTCCTCAGACTGTAAAAAAGTTTAATCTAAAAACATTCCAATAAAATATAGCATAGCAAAATCAGATGCTTCAACACCACCAATGGTAGTGCACAGCCCTCGCATTAATCAACACAATGATTTTTAGCACCTATCCGTCCTTTACAAGCATCCATTACATGCCTAAGAAAAAACAGTGGGCGGATAAATCTAACCTCACATTCACATATTTTAAAAACCCTGTTAGATTAGGCATTTAGCTATATGTTATAGTTGTAATATGTGAGCTGGTAGTTTAGTTAGCACTGCTTTGTGCCTACTATATTCTAAAGTCATATAAGATAAGCCATTACCCCTTTGATTTATGGGGAGCTCTCTGGTTCTATTTTATGCCATTCTATCTTATTTTAAATTCTTGATTGGCTTTATTTAGTCTAGTAGGTTTCTCTGATTATAGCACTAATACTAAGAGTGCTGCTTAGAGTAGGTGTATTGATTCACTATGATAGCTCTAGATTTTAAATTGATGTATCTGTTATTTCCACTCATTGCTCTGATGGATGAGCATTTCCTTGTGGAGCAATGTAGGTTTTGTTGTTGCTGTTGACTGATAAGTCTTAAGGCAACACAACACACCCACTTGATTACGAACGAGTTCTTATGGGCGGAGCTCTGAGAAGACAGGCCTGCCATCACGTCAACTTTGTGAAGGAAAGGTTGTATGTGTTTATTGCACTGACTCCAGTTATTTTTGGAAGTGTGTAAACTAGCTGAAAAAGAGCTATTTTTATATAAAAAAAGAGCCACTATGAAGGTCCGTGTATGCCATCCAGCTTAAATGGGGCCGTTGGCAGTAAGACTAAATTGTAAGAATGTGCTGAATGTTATACCAATGCGATAGTTTGTTTGTATTTAAAAAATTTCAACAAGAAGGTGACATTTTCCCTTTCTGTGACTGATGCATCCTTAAAGTACCTGTGTAAGGGATTTGTCTCTCTCTTCTTGATATGTTAACTCTTATAGGATTTATTTTAAGTAGTGATTCCATCCGCACTTGATTTACTGTTGCCAGATTTATCTTGCATTTTTAAATGCCTTATCTAACAGGGTTTTTAAAATATGTGAATGTGAGGTTAGATTTATCCGCCCACTGTTTGTTCTTAGGCATGTAATGGATGCTTGTAAAGGGTGAATAGGTACTAACAATCATTGTGTTGATTTATGTGAGGGCTGTGCACTACCATTGGTGGTGTTAAAGTATGTGATTTTGCTATGCTATATTTTATTGGAATGTTTTAGATGAAACTTTTTTACAGTCTGAGGAAGTTTGATCAGGGAGTCAAACGAAAGTGTGCATTGATTAAAAGCAACTAACACATCGGTTGGAGTTTGCCTGTGACTTGACACGTTTGTTTTTTTGCTTCCTATGGCTCAGTAGTGAAATATGTCTATCTTAGTTGAGATACAAAACATAACTGCCATCTAAAGTACAAAAAAAGGCATTATGGCATGTCTAAAAAAACTGCAAAACAATAAAAAATCACTTATACAGGGGAATTTCCCCCCTGGTACCCCCTAATTTGTGGGCTGTACTCTCAATAACCACATTCTATATGTACAACCTTTGAGGTCAAGTAAAGACAAATGAGGATTGTTTTTAAAAGGAAATTCACCTTTTCCTTTTCTGTAAGTCATATGACAAACCTTGACAAACTACAGCACATGTAACAAAGCAAGATCTGAGATATTAAAATATCATCAGCAGGACAAGACAGTATCACACAGATGACATTTATGTACCATCAGAATAAATGACAAACTGTAGTGTTCCTATTTCTTCATGTATTCCAAAGATGTGCCATAAATAATCTGATGATCTTCCAGCTTGCCCATAGGTATGCATGCTATTTAGGAATGAATGTGAGTAAATGTATATTCTTATGTGTGCTTGTGTATGTGTGTAGATGCTTATTTCTTTATTTTTCACCACTTCTATATGAATTCTCTTAGTTTATTCCATGCATTTCTGGATATTTCCATGTTTTCAATGTCTGATGTCAGTACTTCTTAAAAAAGGTTGTTTGGGTCAAGTACTGCCTTTTCTATAAAATAGTATTTCTCCTTCTATCCTATGACTTACCTACATTCTGTGTTTGCATTCCCTTTTTTTCATGTTGCCACCTTTTTTGAAAGGTGGTGCTTATTTTGTTTGCATTGATTCCTCCAAGGTAGGTAAATGTTTCTATGTCACCTTCTCTCCCATTTCTCACAAAAAAAATCTTTGTTCATAGCTGTACAAATTAAGTCCTTCTAGTCTCTCTGTATAGCTTTTGATGCATAACCACATTTTTACCTTTCTGTGTAATCTCAGTCCTGTTTATGTCTTTAAAATATTAAGGTCTGCAGGAGTGCCCATAAGGACTGACAATAACTATTTTTTTATGTCGGGGATGGTGCCCCCTTCCATTCATCACAATATGCTACCACCTCCTCTTTCCTTGTTACAGTGTCACAGTGCTTACATATCTCAGGTTGATAAGTCTTTTGTTTGTATGTTATTCTTGTTTGTAACCAGCTAAGTATTTGCTGCCTATACCTTTGCTTCACAGTTGTATTATGCAGGGGTTTTTTGCTGGGAAATAAAGATGCAGTTGTAGACTGCATCTCTGGTTTTGCCTTGGCCTTTCCACACAACTTCATGTGCACCATCCCTGTGAATGCATTACATCATCAGCAAAAGCCAGGAATTTCATTTTAGGGGTTGTGCATTTTATCTAGTCCTCCAACTGAATTATCATATTTTGTTATGAGTGTACCTCATTTTTTACCCGTTGTGCCTCATCGCTTTGTGAATGATTTATTCAGAGGACATATTACTAAGTCTTTCTAACTTGGTCACTGGCCTACCATGTTACCATGTCACATACCAAATAAGGATGAGGGCTAGTACAAGCCACTTGAGGTCTGCTTCTTGTATGCAATATGCTTCAGGGAACAGATGGCAAAATAAACCCCCCCATCAGCAATATATCCCCTTTCACTGACAGCAGAAGAATAGTTCCTATTTTATAATAGTATCCCTACTACTGAGGGTAAAGTTTGTATATGAAGGGAATGAGTGCAGATTCATAAACATCAGTGCATTTGTCTGGCACATTCCTTTTGTAAATTTATACTGCCATGGCTTGATTACTTCTTTGGCTTTGTGGTACTTTAAAATCTTTTACTTCAGCAGGGATTCCATTTTCTCTTCAGCTGAAACAAGTGACAGGAACAGTAATTTCCAGGTTTTATCTTGCTCAGTCTTGTGACAATGGAATCACGCCTTCCCTTTTCCAATTTTCAAATCTTACACTCTTCAAATAGTAAGTTAAAAGGGTTAGTTACTGGAACAGCCTGTACTCACTGCAGTCCTCCAAGTGTTTTGTGAAGAAGGCTATCAGGCACACTTGCTGAGGTGGTGTAGTGGTATATTTCACTTAGTTTAGTATTCAGGGTCATGGGTTCAACACTTGGGGCTGCTGTTTTAGGGGTGGGAGGATGATATAATGGTTAAGGTGTTTAGCTTACAGACACAAGGTGCAGGGCTTGATTCTCACATGGGGTAATTGGCTAGTCTTGAAATGCCCCACAAAGGTAGTTAGCCTAGTACTAATCTATGAACCTATTATTTTTTTGGCAGTTTTAAAAACCTTATCTTATTGAAATGGACTAGAACCAACAAACATATCCTGGATCTTTTAACTGATAGATCTGATAACTCTTCCTTATCATTCTGTGTGTATACTAAGGAAACATTTACTTACCTCACCGTGCTTTTCTTCAAACCTACATCTTTAGTATTTTGCATTCTCCTTGCTTTTCCTTTGTTCCCTTAAGGTAACTATCTGATTTCTTGTCTGAACTTAAGATATTTTGACAGTTTGGACTTTTACTTTTCTAACTGAATTATGCTTACTTCCGTGTGATGTCACTCCCTGTTCCTATCATTCTAGTTACCAAAATGCTCTGCTGTTCAGTTTCCAATAAAGCCACGCTCAACAGAAAATGAAATCAAATTACCGTTGTGACTGGTTTATTAAAAGCGTTTACACAAATTCATAAATTAAACAACAAACAATTCAAAGAGAAATCCAAAATATTAAAGATAAGTTCTTGTGGCAGCATGGGAATGCTCACCGCACAACCCCCAAATATTAGTAACCAAATAAAACCTTGGAGCAGTGTACCACTGTTCTTTCCAGAGTTGCAATATTTTTCAACAGCTGAAAAAGTGGTGGTGGTGGGGAGGGGAGGCAGGAGAGGTTCAACCCAAATTCCTCTTACTCTGCCAACCAACCTGCCAATGCAGCCTACTGCCCCTTTTTAGAAAAAAGCTATTAACCGAGTCTTTCAAAAGCAAAATAAGGTGCACATTAAGTAAATCTAAAGCCACATCACTTAAATACATTCCATCCATTTTATACCAACTCACACCTGTCACCCAAATCTCCATTATCAGTTACATGCAAACCCAACTTGACCACCACCCTCTCTAGTCAGTGGTTCACAAAACATCTGGCTCTTTCTAACCCCTTGAACTTATCAGCTTGCTACATACCAGTCAAGGTATTGTCCTTGACCAGACCATAACTATTTGTGCAAATTCCTGTTTTAACAATAACAAATCACTAACAATCTGAGCCAAGAGACTCCTTTTCAGAATACAACCCTAATCATTTCCTCCTAAATGAATTACCAGGATGTGAGCTATAGCTAACACTGGCCATATCTCCTCAAATTTAATGAATAATTGGTGCCACAGCAAACCTCTGTAGCCATACCAAGACACATTCCACCTGCTATGCTAAAACTTTAACATGCTTCCTTTACATCTGATCAATGCATGCTTCCTTAGTGGCCCAGAAAATAAAAGTGACCCAAAATGACAATCTTGTCTCCATCTAGAAAACAAACAAATATTACACAGCTGAAAATTCACTCCTGATTTTCTTAAATATGATAAAAATGCCCGTGATAACCATGTCCCAACCATTTTTACCAATTTCACCAATCTACCCTCTTCAGCTAAGTTAGAGTTCTCCCTATATGAAATGAGGGAACTTAAAGTATCCCACAATCCCTTGACACTTCAAAGCTTTCCTTATAACTTGCACAAACTGGGCTGTTGATATAGCCCTGCTATCCACTGCATGGAAAACCAACTCACTAGACTTGCCACACCTTCCCTTCTTTTGTTGCTTAGATCATGCAACCAGGCATAACAGATTCAAATTCTTACACACCACTTGTTGCCCTTTACTTTTTCAATCTACTTTTGAATAGCCAATCCACTTCAAAAACAATGCTGTGTTATACAGATCTCTCAAATACACGGCAACCAGCAACTCACTGACTCTTAAAGCTTCTGTGTACATGAACACTGCTTAAGAAGCCCATATGATATAATCCAAGTGATTTGCTGCCAACATGTACAAGTCTTTTAATAAAACTATAAGGAAACCTTCTATCCTCCTCGAACCATTAACTCTTTCCCAACATTTTGTTATTCTGCTAATCACCCATGTCTTAGTAACATCCTCTAAACCTACCAACCTAGCAGTTGAATTAAGGGCAGCTATGTGAACCTTTATTGACATTACCTCCTCTCCAAGGACGCATCTGTGAACAAGGTATGGAGGTATGGCCTATGGAGCAACTGGTCACTTCTCCTACGAGGAGAGATAATATACTTGACCTGATTATCACAAACATGGGGTCCAAATGCTCCGCACCGGATATAAACCCCTCACTAGTAAGATCTGATCATAAACTGATCACGTTGGATGTACATATCCCACCCCCACCCCCAGAACAAAAGACTACAGTGAAAAACTTTTCAAAAGCTGACTTTGCGCTCCTCAAGTCAGAAATGATATCCTTTAAGCCTACTGGGTTAATGGAAACCACATCCCAAAATGCTGAATCCTTCACAAAAGCCTTCTACGGACATCTCCAAGAATGCATGGATCAAGCAATCCCAACTAAAACCAAGACCCTCTCCACCAAGGGAAAACGTCCGGTTTGGTGGACCCCGCTATAAACAAACTGTACAACAAAAGAAGGAAGCTACTGCAGGACAAAGCCAAATCCCACAAGGGAAAGGCTTCCCTGATCAGCACAAGTAAAAAACTACGTTCTCTCATAAAAACATCTAAAGTAAACTTTGAGAAAAAGATTGCCAAGGATACCAAAGACAATCACAAGGCCTTCTTCAATTATGTCAGAACCTTGGGAGGAAATTCTCAGATATGCTCTGAGCTAGTACACAATGACAAAAAATTCACTGACCCTACCGACATTGCCAATATTCTGGCAGATAGGTTCAGTGCAAATTTCTCCCTCCCTCACCCCTAAAGATGAAGTAATTATCCCTGCTGAATGTAACCTACCTGTCATCACAGACATACAGGTGAAATCAGCACTCAACAAGGCAAAAAACAGCATCTATGGGACCCGATGGTATCCCCGGTTGCGTGTTACGTGAACTTCAAGATGAACTAAACCCGCCCCTAAGAACGCTATTCAATCTTAGCCTCACTACAGGATATGTACCTGAACACTGGCGCACAGCAACAGTGGTCCCACTCCACAAAGGGGGATATTCTACTGACCCTGGTAACTACCGCCCCATAAGTTTGACCAGCCTGGTCTGTAAGGCTATGGAAAGAATCATCATGGAACTCATAAATGGCGACATTGGGGATCTGCAGACCCTTGATCCCACACAGTTCGGTTTTGTAAAAGGCAGATCCTGCCTCCTAAACCTGGTTGACTTCTTCGAGACAGTCACTAGTGCCATCGATGAGGGCAAGGCTGTCCACACTGCCTACTTGGACTTGGCTAAGGCCTTTGACACGATACCACACTCTGGCATCATTGACAAGCTCAACAGCCTAAATGTAAATCCATATGTCACAAGATGGGTAGCAAACTGGCTAAAAAACAGAACCCATAAGGTTAAAATTGCTGGAGCCATGTCAGACTCAAAACCAGTCACAAGTGGTGTCCCACAGGGCTCAGTCTTGGGTCCACTCCTATTCGGCATTTACTTCTCAGATGTGAAAGCAAATATGGAAGGATTATGGCTGACAAAGTTTGCAGATGACTGCAAACTGGGTGCCATAGTTGATTCACCTGCTGACACACACATCCTACAGAAAGGTCTCACTGAAACGGACAACTGGTGCCGGAATCATGGCCTCAAACTTAACGCCAAAAATGTATAGTCATCCCTTTGGGAAAAACAAAGTACCCACAAATTATCACGTAGACAATAACCCACTGAATACGGAAGAAGTAATCAGAGACCTGGGGACTCAAGTCGATAGTGACCTCTCCTTTGGCAACCATGTTGCCAAAGTGGTCAGAAAGACATTCTACCTTGCCCATCTCATCATGAAGGGATTCTCATCCAGATCAAAGGAGGTCATTGTACCTCTATATTCCTCCCTTGTCAGGCCCATGATTGAATATAATGCTCCATTTGGGATGTATCTCACCCGGCACATGCAACAACTGCAAAGACCCCAGAAGTACCTCACCAAGAGGATCATAGGTCTCAAACATGTGCCTTATCCAGCTAGATTAAAGAAACTCCAGCTCTATTCAGTAGCATACCGCCTGCTCAGAGGTGATTTGTGCCTAACATACAGGGCCATGTCCAACCAGGAATTGATGGACATGCTCCATCTCAAAAAATCCAAATCCACCAGAACCACACGAGCTAAAGATTTCAACCTCTGAACAAATATGAATAGGACATGCTGGAGGGATAGATTCATAACACAGAGGTTACCCATACTCTGGAACAAAATCCCAGTTCATGTGAGACAGAGCCCTTCATTGGCACTGTTCAAGAAAAATCTCGATGCATGGATGGGAGATCGCAAGTTTACCCCGGGAGTCACCTCAGTGTCACTACTAGACAGAGGTATAGTTTACTAAATAATGGGGTCCCACATGTGTCACTACTAGAGAGGCGCAACTATATAGTATGGGGTGGCGTAAAGCCACATCACTGTTGGCTAGGCTTATAAATGCCCCCGGGCAGATAGCCTAGTACACTACTATGAAACTATGAAACTATATTATCAAAGCAACCAACCACTTTCCATTTCTGGCTAGCAACTGATTCAAAAACAAGAAAACAGAACCAACAGATGTACTATGCACTATCCATATGGAAGTTGCCCAAGCCTGTTGAATTAAACAAGCTGCAACAGCTTTCCAGTGCTCCACAGCTTCACAGACTTCCTTCTGCCGCCGGTGTCAGAGACTGAAACCTGTGGAGCTGAAAGTGACAAAGGCTGTCAGCTATCTCAATTGAATGCCCTGGAACATGCCTATTTCAAAAACTGACATTGATCAACAAACTCTGAAAAATCAGCTTTCTCATAACCACTACCAGAACAGACCTAGCCATCTTTTTTAGCCAAAACCTGAACAGCCTTATTGTCCAAATTAAACAAACACTGTTTTGTTACATAATCTCTCCCTTTAAAACCACTCATGCTGCCCAAATGGGCATTAGTTCCAAAAATGCCACATCTTTTCTCCACTCATCAGGCTAATCAGATGGCCAATTCACTACAAACAATTCTCCATCAAAATAACCCCTATGTCTTGGGGCCCCTGCTGCATCTGTGAATAGTACAAGGGTCTAGGGAACTACTAAAGGGCCGGTGAATACTGCACAACGTGGCTGGGCTAATATATGCCTTCGGGCAGATAGCTCAGTACCAACCTATGAACCTATGAACCTATGCTTGCCACCTCTCAGCATATTGTCCACTGATCTACAAAAGATTTGACCTGGCCGTATTAGCAATTCCATAATTTCCTTAATTCTGACCTTCTCTTTTGTCCTGATTACTCCATTCTTGGCTGTCAACTTCTCCAATTTCTTCTGCAGCAAATAAAATAAACCTTGCTCAGCATTCATTCCCAAACTTAAAATTTAAAACCTTACCTGGTATTCAAGTGACTCCCTATTTTTCACACATCTCTTTAAAGGTCTGCTTCCCTACTTCTGCCCCATCTTGTCCTTCCCCAGTCAAAAAAAGCATCCATGTAGTGAAGCACTTTTTAGTTAGTGACTAATTACTGCCAAATCCATTGCAATGAAGTGCTAAATGTTTTAAACTCAATATACGTGACTGCACAGCCCATAGGCATATCAGTGTCAAAATAATATTTCCCATTCACACACATATCCAGCAATGGCCAAGCCTTCTCTCTAGTAGGCAGAAGATGAAAAGCCACTTCAATATCTAACTTCACTAAGCATAGGTCCTTGAATGCCCTACTAAGCCTTACTGCATCACCCATGGATGCATATTGCAATCATACATCAGAAATGGCAATATAATTGCTCACTGCATGCCCTTCAGGGTATGAAAAATTATGGATTAACCTGATCTCACCAGGTGTGTTCTTAGGTACTAGGCCCAATGGAAGAATATGGCAATCTGAAAAGGGTGGTACCTAAAAGGGCCTAAAACTCTTCCAGCCTGACTTCCTTATCTAAGGAATTCAGAACAATCTCTTTTCATCCCTTTTACTGCTTTCAAATTACCATATTCAAAATCACTCCCTACACCTGATTTAATAACCACCTTGTGAAACCCTCAGTCAATTCTTCCGCAACACTGAGATCTGGAAAATCCTACAGAATGGCAGCCAAAGCATTACCATTAATGGACAAGTGGGAAGACCTGTCTCCCCACCAAGTTTTGAAAATACAGTGCACCCCTTGATGTAAGAAAATTACCTCTCCCCTAAAACTGGGATGCCCTGCTGCAGGCTGTCTGACAACTTCATGCAGCAGTGAACCCATCTGAGCAACTCTTTCTTCCTTACATCAGCACTAGGCCAATGTGTGACTCCCACCACAGCTAGAACTTATGTGGTTGACATACTGGCCAGCCATGAGCACCTGTCCAGGTTAAAAGCCCAGCATGTACTTGTTTTACCTTCTGTGTCCAAGGACCTACCTTATCCCTCTGATCTATCAAGTATGGTTGCCAGCCAGTTATCAGCATGTCTGACCTCTCACTGCAGCACCTTATTCACTGCTTTTCTCTTGCGAAAACACTGGTTATACCGTAACCAAGCATTTCTGGTCCACAATCTGTGCCTCCTGAATGGTAAGAAAATATGCCAATAGGAGCAATGCCTGAGATGTGTTCTTCAACACCTAGGCCAATGGTCCCAGATCATCATCATCATCTTTTTTCAGCTGTTCCCATTAGGGGTCGCCACAGCAGATCTTCTGTTTCCATTTCTTCCTGTCCTCTGCATCATGCTCTTTCACAACAACCGCCTGCATGTCCTCTCTCACCACATCCATAAACCTTATCTTAGGCCTTCCTCTTTTCCTCTTACCTGGCAGCTCCATCCTTAGCATCCTTTTCCCAATATACCCAGCATCCCTCCTCAGCACATGTCCAAACCAACACAATCTCGCCTCTCTTGCTTTGTCTCCAAACTGTCCAACCTGAGCTGACCCTCTAATATACTGATTCCTAATCCTGTCCATCCTAGTCACACCCAGTGCAAATCTTAACATCTTTAACTCTGCCACGTCCCAGATCCTTGCTCTAAATTTGCTTGGCCTCCTCTTGGACAGTGCAGTCAGTGGTACCACCAGGTCTTCAGTCCCTGGTACTTCTGCCAACCTTTGCACCGCATCTGCATCAATCATCTCAAACACATGTACATAATTATCCCTCCATATCTTCTGTTTTACAGATGTAGCAATATGAGGGGTGATAAACATCCCAGACCCACCTAGTGAATCAATCCCCTAGTTCTGATCATAAACACTCTCTGCTTGGTGCCACAGCATTGACTGCATCCTGAACCACCAGCAATAGGCTATTTACACCTGCAACAGGATCAATCACTGGTATATCCAACCGATTAATCCCTGTACCTGTTCCTGAAACCTTAACAGCTGCACTCTACCACACTGTTTTATCTAATCTCTTCAGCAAATCTGCTATCTTGTTAGCCACAGCACACTTGGCAGTACTTCCTACAATTTCACAATATTCAGCATTACTTGTTGATGGTTGGGGCCCAACCATCCCAACTCTGCTGGCCCTCATGTTCATTGCTCTGGGTCCATTTCTAGGCTTCCTCACAGTGATAGTGTTGCTTTGCTCATCTGTGGACTTGTGCTTCCTACAACTTCTTATCTGTAGCTCTGTTGATGTCTTTGAAGTGGTGTTACCTCTGCCTCTTTAAATAATGCCTCTGCCTACAATACAGTCTGGGACAAATGCTCCTTTAATGTCTGCACCTTGACATCTTCAAAATAAAGCAACAGTTAGTACTATTATATTCCACCTTGTCATCTTAACCTCCCTATTACTCTGCTTGGTAACTAACCCTTACCCTTGACACAGTACCTAACTATAAATGGCCCTACAATCCTCTCCCAGTGTAATATCCCTTAAGCATTGCCAACTTCTTGGGCTTTCTACCAGCTGCCTCAACATGCACCCTGCTAAGCACCCAAATGGACATTCCTCATCCCCTGACATGCATAAGCTTTAATAATGTCAATGCTAATGTAACCCACAAGGACCCTAAGCAAGCTGCCTGATGATTCCTGGCCAGAATGCTTCAACTTGAAACCAACTGCCTAACCATCCATCGAAAGAAACCAAAATGAAATGCAAGACAACCTAACAGTAATACCAAGTTTGTATAAAAGTAAATAAAGACGAAAACCCATACCATTGATACTTTTAACAACTTCAGTTAGTCTACCTATAAAACCATACATCACAGAACCAACAGCATTACAAAAAAGCTCACAGCCTTCTATCTCCACTATGTGGAACACTACCACTCAATGTGGAACAAAAGGGAAAAACATGTAGCACTTGCTAACAGTTTTCTAACAAGATTAACTAAAAATCTTACAGGATGGTTAAAATGTGTTACTTAAGACTTATCAAAATTCTTTTAATTATGATTAAATACTATTTACCTTGCATACTAGGTTTAAAAGTCCTAACACTGGATTTCTGCCAGAGTCAATCAGTATGAAACAATGAGAAAACATGGTCAAATATATACGGACATTGCAACGGCCATCATTGGTAAGTTTAGAAACAGTTAAATAAAACAACTCCAACTTAAAAACGCCAAGCAATATTTATTAACAGAGCAAAGCTTTCGGGTAACAACCCTTCCTCAGTGTTAAAGCATTCCATAAACAGTATCCCAATTTAAGGAAGTGTATAACTAACACTTGATAACAGCCAAATAAAAAAACTCCATCAATTAACATTATATTAATACAAATACTACACAATGACATATAAAAAGAAAAGCACAAAAACATAAAAATTCATGTAACTGCATCTGTTTTTTAACCAACACAGGTTTTATGCTAACAGCACTGCTCAAGCTAGGTTTTAAATCAGTCCCGGGCTAATAATCCAGCTATATTCCATACACTCCAAGATGTTGTTTAAAACTCCCCTTTATTGAGTTTCTGTACTACATGAATGGCCCTAAATTTAAATCCATGACTGGGGTCAGTATCCAAAATATGTTTACATAAGCCATTTACTTGTATGCCCCTACATATGTCTAATTTATGTTCAGCAATACTTTCCCTAAACTTCTGACTACATTTACCAACAATAAACAGGAGCATTTCATACAGGTTGCTAGATATAAAATATGGGTAGTATTACATGTGGCATAACAGTCAAAGGTATATATATTCTTTTAGTAAGTGGATGAACTAATACATCATTACTAGGGGCAGCAATATCCCCACAACAACTACAGTTCAAACAGGAGAAGAGTCCAGACCTACTGCTAATTCTGTTATTACTAGTAGTCCTAAAATCATATCACAATCGTCTTTTCAAATGTTTATAGTTCTTGTATGTAAACCTAGGTCTATTATGTAATAACTTCTGCAAATCAGGCATAGCCCTTAGGATATTCCAATTTTTATTTATTATGCTATTCACATCCCCAGTTCTGATACTGTATGTAGTGACATACTTAATTTCATCATTCCGTTTGACAACAACAGTATTCTGCTGCAAACCAACCATCTCCTGAAAAAATGGTTTAGCTACAATACACCGACTACTAAAAACATCATTCATTATACACTCTGTGACTACTGGATTATAGCCTCTTTCCTGAAATTCCTTAGCCATTTGCTGCATCTGCTCCCAACATATGCGGTCATCCATATTAAGTTTACTGACCCTAGTAAACTGACCCTTCATGACCCCATTAAACAAGTGTAGGGCATGCATACTCTTACGATGTACATAATGATTAGTATGGACCTCTTTCCTATAAACACTGGTTTTCATCTAAAAAAGTAATACTTCGTAGTAAACAGGTAATCTTAAACTGTAAAAAAAACTTGTTGTTCAAATATCTAACATATGCATTGAGACTTTGCTCATCCCCATTTCCAAAGTAAAAAACAATCATCCACAAACTGTTTATACATCAAGACATTACTACTCAATCAAGTCCTATCACTGTAAATAAAGTCACACTCCCATTGATTAAGAACTAGGTTTGCATGGATGCTAGCAATGGGAGTACCAATGGCAACACCAGCAACCTGCAAATATGGTTGATTATCAAAAATGAAAACATTCTTAGTCAAAACAACACCTAAAAGGTGGCAAATATTTTCCACCTCCCTAGCTTGCAAACCTATAGTAAAACAAGAAAATTATGTTTGGCATTAATGTCATAATCATTAGGTATTACTTTGAACAATGAATTTATATCTAAAGTAACAAGTAGAAAGTCAACTTCAAAATGAGTGCTATTTCAAGTCATAAAACTTAGTTAAAAAATCACCCATATCCTTTACAAAACTCTGACACTGAGTAATTTATTTACTTAAAATTGTTTATAAATAAATAGAAATAGGCTCGGTGACCCACCCCCCTCCTGAGACAATAGGTCTCATAGGTGGGTGGTTCAAAGGCTTATGTTGTTGTGTCTTTCGGCTTTTCCCGGTTAGGGGTCGCCACAGCGGAACTCCGGTCCGCTAATGATTGGCAGCAGATTTTTACGTACTGAATTGCCGGCTCTGACGCACAACCTTCAATGAAGGTGCACCCATTCACACATGTCTCCACACAGAAGATGCTCTAGCGGAGAATCGAACAGGACAACATCTTATTGAGAGGCGACAACGCTACCGCAAGACCACCACCGCAGTTTCTTATGTACTTTTGGTAAACCATATAATTGTGGTATTACAGGGCATGGCACTGTAAATTAAATAAATCAATGGTTATATCATTATCTACCTACCTGCATCTCCTAGACTGACATGTTAACATCCATAATACATTTTTTTATATCTAAAAAGCTAATTCTTCTAAAGGTATTTTCATCAGATAAAAATCCAAACATAGAAGCATGATACATCTCCCTATTCATAAATACAATAGCGCCCCCTTTGTCCGCTTCTTTAACAATTAAATCATGATTAGCTTCCAATTGCCTAGGTGCTTTCTTTTTCTCTATTGATAAATTATACTTTTTATTCTTGACTTTGGTACTATAGAGCTCTCATTCACATATATCATGGAAGACAGACACTATGGGGCAGCTATTGAGGATAAAAACATTAGATTTTTTACATATTGGTACATTAGCCCTTGCGTATCCTTGAAAATTAACTTTAAATCAAGATTCCTTGTAAAATGTTTCAAATCTGTTAACGCATCAATTATAGTATCAGCTGAGCTAGGGATAAACTTCAAACCCTTGTTCAGCAGCATAACCTGTGGTACAGTTAATTCATAGTCTGATAAATTCATGATACCTCCTAAAGTCACTATTTCTGACAAGCTGATTTGCTCATTAGGGAGGGGCTGTTGTATTTCCTCTTGGTCCTGTTTTTTCCTTCATGTTTGTGCTAAACAGCCTCTTGTGTGGTTGTGGGGCCGCATCTCGACTCTCTCTGGTAAATTGGGATGTATCCCTCTTGTCAGCACTGAAAAAAACGTATGATTTTGGATAGTTCCATTAATCATTGTTTGCCGTAGGTTACTTGAACCAATAAGTCGCAAGGAAGGAGATTCACCCCGATTGAATGAATCAATATTTGAAGATTGTTGATTGGATGTTCCTATGGACATTGCATATCCTTTGTGTTTTCATAAGTTTAAAAATAGCTCAGGACCACAACTTACTGGAGTAGTGTGGACCAAATGGATAAAAATGTTTCAGCTATTATTGCTTTACATATTTCAGAAGATCCAAGACTGACATTTAGAATTCTTAGCATATGATATTTAGGCCAGAGAAGCTGAAACAGATGCAGATGAAATAAGATAACAATTCTAAAATTAAGAGATAGACTATCTTCAGAAAACTATGCCAACAGAAGAAAGACTGGTATCACCCAAGACTTAGCATGTTTGAAATAATTAAATTTTCAGGGCCATCAATAATATAAACAAAATACATCTGGTATGAGTCACTTGTGAGTATAATTCAACAGCAAGCCTCTAAAAGCAACTTCTCTCTGTCCCTAACATTTGAAAACACTTGACCACCTCCACAGCCATTCTAAAAAAAACTTATTTAGCCACCACCGTGCCACCAATGTGCTCCTTATTATAAAGCTTGCTTAGTATTCAAGAAAGCTATTTCATTCTTCCTTTTTAATATGCTTAATAGCATCCTGAATAGATCCCTCCATTTGTCATGCCTGTGGCAAGGCTGGAAGAACCTTCTCCTAACCTGCACCATTTCAAGGTCAAACAAACCCAGCACCACAAGGTAATACCATTGCAGAGCAAAATTCTGGAAAAACTCTTCGGTATCAAAAGTACAGCCAAAGTGCTCCCTCCACCTCACATTCCCTCCAGATATCAGGAAACAAGATTACTTTGACAGAAACGCAAGTAAGAACTTCTTTTGCAAATGGAAAAAAGCACACCAACAAAATCACAAGCAAAACATTGCCTCTGTAGTCGATGTATTCTAGCTATCAGCTGAGATAATAAAGGTCCCATAAACAATGCAGCCCCTTTTCTGCCAGTCTAAGGATACTATTTAATATTAGTTATTCTTGAATTCCTACAAAGAATAAAGTCTGTGAAAAAATCCATGTGCAAACAGTACCTCTATTTCAATGTGCAAAATGAACCATGTTGCCAAATTCCAAAAGACAATTATGCTCAGAGAAGCATGCAAAAGGAAGACTTTAATGCACAAATGGCAGACATGATTCCATAAAGTATGCTAAAGCAAACTTTCCAAACTATTTATTCATCACAGAGTTATTATGGAATCCACACATGCCTGATGGATATCAAAACATACCAAGTGCATCCAACACAACTTAGACAAACTGATTCGCTGATAACGTCATATGAACCTCATATAAACTTGTCTATATTCTCCTCCTTTGACAAACTGCTAGTATTTTTAGTTTTTCCTTTCTTCTCTTATCTTCATTACATCTTCATGATTATCTCTACTAAACATACTGTATGAACAACAATCATATGTTACTACCTGCTATACTTTTAATTGTATGTCTAAGCCACTATGCTTACGTAAATATCTATGCGATCATGTTATTATCTGCTATATTTTATAACTGTATGTGTAAACCATAATGCTCATGTAAATATCTTATGGATAGTATGTTAGCAATTGTTTCTGGAGCTTTTCTCCCTGGTCCTCTGCTGAAAACAGACAGCTTTGTCCAGATGGACCTCCCCAGTAACAAATGTAAAATAAATAAATAATAAATGATACAGTTTTGAAAGCATTCAGCAGAGGCTACATCTATTACCATGAGAGAAAGCAGTTTATTATGGAATCCTGCATTACAGGAGACTGTGGTGCTCATGGCCATAGAGAAAGATCTGGCAATGTGTTCTAGAAGTCAACTAGCTAAATACTGAGCCAGGCTACATCTAATCGGATCAAGAAATATTTTTACAGGCGCTAATTACACAGAGAGCTGGTGTAGGCTGTGTGTAGCATGTGTGCCCCACACATGTATGCACATACCTTGCAAGGTAACCCCATACCTGTTGATATCAAAGTATGCTTGAGCATAGGTATACTGGCATCTGGGACATTTCAATGGTATCTGAGAGATGCAGTAGAAGTGTTTCAGACAGTTGCCAGTTGCATCCTCTCCCAATTCCTGGCAGCAATGTGCATCCATGTGGATAAGTGCATCCACTTTCCATCCACAGTCATGGAGCACAGGAAAGTCATGCACCATTTCGACACCACTGCTGACTACTCCCATGTACTCAGTGCAATAGACTGCAGTACCGGAAGCATAAATTCACATAAATAGAAAAGGTGGCCATTGCTGAATTGCAAGTGGTGAGCACAGCAGATGTCATCATAACAAACATAATGGGGACACACCCTCAGAGTGTATATGATGCTGCTATATGGCAAGAAAGTGTTCTGAGAGCTACCTGAGGGACTACTCCTTGATAAGTACAGGAACACAGCTATGCTGTCAACAGTACACATGATGTGCACATATATGTCATCTCCTTCCCTCCAACAGGTGACTGTGGTTACCCCATACAGCCGTGGCTAATGAAGACATATAGAGACCCATCCAGCTCTGCACAGGATGCATATAATAGATCACACAGTGCAAGAACAAACATGAAAGCATGATATCACATATTGTATTACTGTTGTCAAGATCATTACTAACATAAGTCAATGTCAATCAGGTAATAAAAATTGACAAATTAATCTATTTACATATTTCAGAGAAAATATATGAAAATCCTGTGGCATCAGACATTTCAACAACTACAGACACATTACTTTGTCAGTGGTCAGCACAAGTGGTCATCATTACCATAGGGCGAAAATGACACAACAGGACACACATAGGATCAACTGTCAGTGTTACACTAATATAGTCCAGGATGCCTACAATGATGTCTTACACTGCATTCATGGCTGCCCCTACCACACATGGAAACCGTCAGCCTATGCTGCTCTACTGAGCAGCTGGATGTGGTCACTCTTGCAGATGTAGTGTGGGAAGTAGTATAACTGTGATGTGACCATCTGGAGAGCCTGATGGGCTCACAATGGAGTGTCCATCAGCAGAAGTGTGTGTGTGTGTGTGTGTGTGTGTGTGTGCACTGAAGTAGAGGCATTGATGTCCGATGGCCAAGTGTGAGTCTCCAATCTGCTTAGTACAGCAAGGGCACATAATATCTGGTCAGTGCAATGGCACCATGTCTGCTGTCCTGACCTTCATGTAACACAGGCAGCTGGTGTGATACAGAATCAGTGGCATGGGCAAGTGCATGAAGGTCAGCTCCACGATGTTGAGGGGAACATTCATTAACCTTTAATAGTAGGCAGACACCCTCAATCACGCATTCATGCACAGCAGCAACCCTCCTATGTGTCCTGTAATGGGCTGTACTTCTCAGTTATTGGCAAGAGTCAGCATTATTATCTGACTCTGCATTGGACACTGGTTTATGGACAGAGGCTATGAGAAGAGACAGATGACACAAATTACTTACATGCACAAACAACACATAAAGCAATGAAGTAATGACATATGGGCCAACTATATGACTACAGTGTTAATGGAAATTGAACATACTATGACATTGTGCTTGGGTCAGGTTCATCGACCCTATTTAACAGAGAGATTTCATGTACACTATATATTGCACACATCTGACAATTGGGAATAAAAAAAATGTAAAATATACTGACATGTCCTCTAGGGACTCCACGACTGGAGGTGAGGTTTGAACTGAAACTGTCATGTGTAAACATATACACCAATATATCATCATTAAACAAATAACTGCCATCATGTCACATTCCAACAGATGTGTAACACACATGAGGTACTATTGACATATACCATTTCGCTGAGGTTGATGTGAAGATTGCTGTTGTCCTAGGCAGGTGAGGAAGTACGCACTAGGGATGAACACAGATGTGATCATCAATACTAACATGTATTAAACATATGGAATGTCTTATCATTTATATCATCCATGTTTGGGGAGAATATCATCTGTCGTAATGTAGATCCTGTAGTATGACAAGGCACACAAACGTCATCATGTGGGAATGCTCCACAGGCATGACTGCAGGTAGAGGCTCAGGACAACTATAGTTCAAACTAACAGGATATGGAGACACTTACATGACAAATTTATTTGTATAGATGCATTGAATCAAGAATACCCGACAGGACAAAATTATCCTCGTTAAGGAAGAGTAAACCTGTCAGGTGGACATCTGTAATAAATAAACTATATAACAAAAGGAAAAAAATTAATGTCCAGGACCAAGAAGGAGCAGGTGCCTAATTAGAAGGAATATCTCCTTACCCTGAACAAGCAAATAAGAGCACTAGTGGAATCCTCTAAAGCCAACTTTGTGTCAAATTGGCCACATCTACTAGAGACAGTCATAAGGGCTTCTTCGCATATGTCTGAAATCTCAAAGGAAGCACCCAGATCTGTTCATAACTGATGGTCAAGGACACCACATACACAAATGCTGTAGATATAGTCAATCTACTGGCTGACAGATTCAGTGAAAATGTCTCCCCTCCATCCCCATATCAATAAACCAGGACATCCCCAGTACTTGCCCCCCCACCCTTTATCTCTAGGGAACAGGTCATCACTGCTCTCTCAAAGGCAAAAAATATAGCCTCCATGGGACCCAATGACATCCCTGGCTGCATCCTACATGAACTCAGGCATGAACTTGCAGCACCATTAGGCAGCCTATTCAACCATGCCTGAGTTCCGGCTCTGTCCCAGCTGAGTGGAGGACAGCCACTGTCATCCTTTTACACAAAAGTTGAGCATCTACGAATCTGGGAAATTATAAACCCATCAGCTTACCTAGCCTGATCTGCAAGGCCATGGAACAGATTATCATGGACCTCATTAACAGGGACATTGGCAACCTCCAAACACTCGACCCCACACAACTTGGTTTTGTCAATGGGAGGTCATGTCTGTTAAATCTGGTCGACTTCCTTGAGACAGTTACCAAAGCCATGGATGAAGGCAAGATGGTGCACACTGCCTACTTTGACCTGGCCAAAACCTTCAACACTATTCCCCACTGGGGCATAGTAGATAAACTCTCTCAATTTCTCCCTGGGCGTCCACTGAAAACAGGATCTGTGGAACCTAGTTGTACTTTCCCGGTCAACAAATGTTAAATAAATAAAATAAAAATAAAAAAAATAAAAATTAGGCATCAATCCATATGTTACCAGATGGTTAGCAAACTGGCTCACTGATAGAATCCACCTAATCAAAATAGGGAAAGCCACCTGAAGCAGTTGACTCATAACGAGCGGCGTACTCCGGGGATTGGTCTTAAGACCTCTGTTGTTCGAGATATACTTCTCTGAGGTACAGGCCAAAACCAGGGGACTCTGGCTGACCACGTTTGCAGATGACTGCAAGCTGGGTGCAGTCATTAATTCCCCAAGTGATGTGGATGCCCTCCAAGAGGTCCTCACCCAAACAAATGACTGGTGCCAGAAACATGGCCTCAAGCTGAATGCCAAAAAATGCATCATCAACCCCTTTGAGGAGAATGATATCCTCACATATTATCACATTAATAACAATGTCCTATGTACACAGTCAGTGGTGAGGGATTTGGGCACCCAGGGTGATAGCAACCTCACTTTTGACCACCATGTTGCTTCCATTGTATGGAAAGCTTTCTACATGGGCCACCTCGTAAGTAAGGCTATCTCATCCAGGAACAAAGAGGTCATAACATTCCTGTATTCTTCCCTTATAAGGCCAATTATTAAGTGCAATGCCCCTCTTTGGCATGTACCTCACAAAGCACATATAGCAGCTGGAAAGACCACAGAGGTTCCTCAACAGGAGAATCCAGGGCCTCAAACACCTTCCCTACACAGATAGGCTAAAAGCCCTATCCTTCTACTCAGTTTCATACAGATTCCTCAGGGGTGACCTCTGTTTGGCATATAAAGCAATCTCAGACCCCACCTTGATGGGACTGCTGCATATCCACAAGTCAAGGTTCACTTGAGCAACCCATATGAACGACCTAAACCTTGTCTGTGGTATTAATAGGACTTGTTGGCATGACAGATTTTTGTCCTAGAGACTCCCCTATCTGTGGAATAGACTCCCTCTCCATGTCAAGCAGAGTACCTCATTATTCCTTTTTAAGTGCAACTTGGATAACTGGATGGGAAACAGAAAATACACCCCTGGGATTCCACCTGTGTCCTTGCTAGATAGGGGCTATGGGTGCTGACTTGTCTAAACATGGGCTAAACTCTTGACTAGGCTTATAAAGGCCTCAGGGCCAGTAGCCTAGTAACCTCTTATGAGCCTATGATTCTATGAAATGGTGAACATATATGTATGATTTGGATACATTTACTTGTCATACCATTGCTACCTGCGAACTGAGTGGGACCTCAGTAAGTATTCATCGGAAGGCATTTTTTTTTCTGTTGGTTTTTGGAAGACTTTTACTTTCAACAGTGACAATGTCGACTGAGAGGAGGCTTTGGTTTATCCGGGTGCCAAACTGGACTGAGGAAGAGACCACCCAGATACTCACTGGCTATGCTGGTTGTTAGCATGCCTGAGAAATTTTGCTATGATAGAGATTTGGAACTGGATTGTGAGGGAGCACCACAGATGGGTTGGGATTTACCAGAGTGGTGTGCAAGTCCATCATTGATATGATGACCTGCATTAGAGGGATGCTGAGGATCTTTTCTGGAGGGTCACAGAAGTCTGACACCAGCCTGCAGATGCCTACAGAAAGTTTAATCCACTCAACACCTAAATCGCAACAGATGTATGCCATATCTGTATGCATTTATGGGACTGGTTAATTTCATTGTACTGATAACAGTAATACTAATATACTTAACAGTATACACATACAGCTTTGAAAGATATACCATAAATATTCCTATTACAGGCAGGAGTCAAACTCAAAGTAAACTTTGTCATTCAGAAATCACACAAGTGCAAAAACTGAATGAAATTCCATGTCTTCGGACTCAAATGTGTTGCACATACATATAGACTATTTTCAGACATTTACACATATAACACCTAGCTATTACATCACAGACATGCATGTAGACAGGCTATTATTGCACATAATTAGAAACACATTTTAACACTTCTCGAACTGAACGCTTACTTGCATGAGACTTTAGTAATGCACAAGTACTTGGTTAAGACACTGCATAGATCCTTGCACAGAAACAGACATTTGAGTATTGCACTGTGAACATTAGAGTATAACACTATGGACCTTAGAGTATTGCACTATGGTTAATTCATGAATTCACAACATGTATTACAATGAAAGAAGCGATATTTTGGCTACCTAACCTGGACCGAAACACTAAAGATGGAGGCATGTCCATATTCATTAAGGTTATCCACACCTCCAGGCTAGTTGCTCAGCATAATGCATCCTAGATTATCCAAGTGCAACTAACTCTGGGCAAGACTGCAATCCAAATTGTAGATTGCTACAGATCACCCATCATGCCCAGGATTCAAACTCCTCATTTCTTGATACACTGGAAAATATTAGGGTACAACCTAACACCCTAATCATGGGTGATTTCAATGACCCCACTATTAACTGGGAAAACTACTCACGTACCAACTCTTTTGCTCAACGTTTTCTGGAATTCATAAATTCCAACGTCTTGGATCAACATATCCACACCCCCACCAGGGGCAGTAATATCCTAGACCTGGTCATTACCAACATGGGCAACCACTGTTCCACACCAGAGGTCAATTTCTCATTGGTGAGATCCGACCACAAGCTAATCACCCTAGACATCCACATCCTGTCCTCACCCCCCCCCCCCAATTAGGGAAACCACCATAAAAAATTTCTCCAAAGTCAACTTCACGCTTCTTAAGATAGAAGTGGCAAACTTCACGATGCCCATGCAGAAGAGCAATAGAGGTACGACTGCTGAATCCTACACAAATACACTTTATAAGCACTTACACAAGTGCATGGATCATGCAGTCCCTAACAGAACCAAGATGATATCCTCCAAAAAAAGGAAGCCAGACTGGTGGTCCCCTGCCTTAAACAAACTCTACAACAGAAGAAAGAAACTGTTGCAAAAAAGAGTAACATCTCATGATTGGAGGAACTCCATGGTCAGCCTCAGTAAAAAGCTGAGATCCCTCATAAAATCCTCCAAAGCTAGTTATGAAAACAAAATCACCACTGATTCTAAAGACAACCACAAAGCATTCTATAGCTATGTCAAGAATCTCAATGGCAACGCTCAGATCTGCTCTGAGTTACAGCACAATGGCACTAAATATACAGAACCAACTGACATTGCCAACATACTGGCAGATAGATTCAGTGCTAACTTTACCCCCCTCTCACCCCCTAAAGGGCCCAGCTCTATACCGGAAGAATGCAAGGTTTCTGTAATCACGGCTGCACAGATAACAACCACACTCTCCAAAGCTAAGAACACAGCATCCATGGGATATGACCGCATCCCAGGCTGTGTTCTACATGAATTACAGAATGACCTGGCATCCCACCTAAGTACCATATTCAATCATAGCCTCACCTCAGGCTTTGTGCCCACCGAATGGCGTACAGTGATGGTTATCCCACTCCACAAAGTGGGAGCCACCACAGACCCAGGGAACTACCACCCCATTAGCCTGATGAGCCTGGTCTGCAAGGCTATGGAACTTATAAACAATGACATTGGTAATCTCCAAACTCTGGACTCCACCCAGTTTGGGTTTGTAAAAGGCAGATCATTTATCCTAAAACCTGATAGACTTCTTTGAAGTAGTCACCAAAGCCGTAGATGAGGGTAAGGTGGTTCACACAGCCTATCTAGATCTCGCCAAGGCTTTCGACACCATCCTCACTCTGGAATTATAGGTAAACTCATTAAACTTGGTATAAATCCCTATGTCACAAGATGGGTTGCCAACTGGCTCACTGACAGAACCCACACTGTGAAAGTAGCAGACTTCAAATCCGACTTCAGACTAGCGACAAGTGGAGTACCACAGGGTTCAGTCATTGATCCTCTCCTGTTTGATATCTACTTCTTAGTAGTGCAGGCTAACACAGAAGGTCTTTGGCTAATGAAGTTTGCAGATGACTGCAAACTAGGAGCCATAATCAAAACTCCTAACGATGTGGACATCCTACAAAAGGGCCTCACTGAGACAGATGCCTGATGTCAAAGTCATGGCCTCAAGCTCAATGGCAAAAAGTGCATTGTCATCCCTTTTGGTAAAAACTCTGTACCCATGAGTTACCACATATGCAGTAGTCTACTTAACACCAAAAGTGTGATAAGAGACCTTGGGACACAGGTGGACTGTAGTCTCTCCTTTGATAATCACATCACCACAGTAGACAGGAAATCCTTCTACATGGCACACCTCATCACAAAAGTTTTCTCATCCAGGAAAAAAGAGGTCATTGTTCCCCTCTACTCATCACTTATTAGACCCATTATAGAGTACAATGCCCCTTTTGGTACTGTACCTCACAAGTCATCTACAACAACTAGAAAGGTCACAGAAATACATCACAAAGAGGATTACCAGCCTCAAACAGATGACCTGTGCAGACCGTCTCAAACAACTCCAGCTTTACTCCATTGCATATCGCCTACTCATAGGTGATCTCTGCCTAACATACAAAGCTATGTCAATCCCAAAGCTGTTGGACATGCTCCACTTAAAGAAATCCCAATCCCTCCAAGCTACACACGTTAGGGACCTAAACCTTGTCACCACAATAAACAGAACATGCTGGAGGGATAGATTACTGTCCCAGAGACTTCCTATACTGTGGAAGAAACTACCTATCTATATCAAACAAAGCTCCTCATTAGCACTCTTCAAGAAAAATTTTGATGATTGGATGGGAGATAGTAAATTCACCCCAGGGATCATGTCTGTGTCTCTGCTTGACAGGGGCACAGGAAAATAATTTTCTTGGGTGGTGAAAGCCAGGGTACCTTTTTGGCTAGGCATATATAGACCCTAGGGCTGATAGCCTAGTACCTACCTATGAACCTATTTTAGTGCATTGCTACTGCACTAGGTAGCCTATAAGTTACAGTCATGGTGAATATTGCACTAAGTATTAGATGAGATTGGTAACCAGTTTAATGCACAAGTTGAGACATTTTCTACTGACCCAGCTGGACATAATGGAATGTATTGGTTACTAGAGATCAGCAACCTGATGACATTATTAAAGAAGCTGTTCCTGAATCTCACAGTTCTGCAACGTATGCTTCGGAAGCGCTTTTGAGATGATAGATGCAGGAATAGTCTGTAAGTAGGGTGAGTGCAGTCTTTAATTATTCCTCTGGCCTGCTGAGACATCTGGATAAGTACAAGTTGTGAATAGTTGGTGAGGTGGTCTTAATGATTCTTTCAACTGTCTTCACCACTCTTTGGAGGGATTTGCGCTTAGCGGAAGAGCAGCTTCTATACCATACTACGAGGTTGTTCATCATACTTTCTATCATACCTGTGTAGAAGGTAATGAGAACTGTCAGTAGTGAGTGAACAGTTATGTTAATTATCTCATCTGATAAGCAAAGAATCCCAGTTAGTAATGATCTCCTATGTTTGGGTTCAAAGTCCATTACGGGTCATTTTGCAAATATCGGTGTTTATGTTGATAATGTTGAACATAAGCAATTTAAGCCCTCTCCTTTTTGGCATCTATACAGTACATCTTTTTAAATGCGTAGAATGGCTGTGTTTTACTGATACATACAGAGCTTAGGCCTCAAACCACTATGCATTTCTTTGTCATCTGTAACAGTTTGAGATGCATTGCACAGTATACTTCTGTATATGTGAATGCTGAGCAATACAGACATGCATTATTAGTTTCTACATTATGAAACAGTTAAACACTGAGACATAGTACTGCTATATGACAGAATTCCTTATTATGTCATAGAAATAATGCTATATGGTTGAAGACATTGTGCTGTCTCTTAGCTCAACCTGCTAAGCTCTAGGCCAATATAAACATGGAAACATCTATGGCTGGGTCCTGGTATAGAGTGATGGGCTTTCATTGTGATATTTACTTATTTGAGTAGATGTGTGAAGTAGTTGTTTTTTAAGTTATGCCGTATAGCTTTTTGTACATGTGCTAATTATATGGTGCATTAACCCCTATAGCGCTTAGGTTTCAGATATCTGTGCATGTTTCCATTATCTGCTAGATTCTAGAAACATTCCTTAGAAATTCTGTATAATGGGGTGATTTTTTGTCCCCTCACTTAACCCATTATCAATAGTCCAATAAGAATGTCTCAGAGATAAATCGGTGTTTGAATCGTTATTTTGATATTTCAGTGATGACTAATTAAGAACAGATATTGCTGATGCTTGCTTATGATTTATTGCTTTTTTTAAACAGCAGGTATGAAGGAGGTGCATTGCTGCCTACAGTGCTTACTTTTCAGATGACTACAAATATCTGCATTTTCTGTAAAGACTCTGGAAATATCCCAGCACTGTCACTTTGGTTGTATGTGTATCTCACTGCCAATACGTATATTTTAGAAATACATGTCTAACGGCACAATATAATCCATTTTATTTTACCATTGACTGCCCTTCTAACTAAACTAAATAGTGATGTATGTTACAACACTGATGAACATGTCTTACTGTGTACATATATCAGTGAAGTGCATATACAGGCTCTATTGCAATGCCTGAGACTCTGAACTCTGCATTTTACAGCTTTTTGTTTGTGCTGTGACCAGTAAATTGACATGTAGTCAGAATAGCATTGTGTTGTATTTCAAATGCACATCACATGTATAAGTTGTCTTTTATTTTACCAGTCCTGATATTTATGATTGAAATTCCATGTTTTTGAATCTTCCTTACATAGTCATACAGTTCAGTTATTTAAGCTACATAACTATGCGATCACAGCTGAGATGAATTAGCTAAGCAGGTAGGCTCCAGAGTTGTTGGGCAAGCTTAGATGAAACCTGCATGTTCAAATCTGTGTTTCTTCAGATTGCATACATTGCTCCTCAAGTGTGAATTGTTGAGAGTGACACAGCAATTACTGAATGTGCACAATGTGAACTTGTATGTCATGTCAAGGGTATAGAATAGGTGATGCGATCTAGTTTTTGAATGCCAACACGTCATAATTGTATACAATGCTTGTCTTGATATATCATGATAAATATGTGTTCTGCTATTGCATGTTTGTTTTTCATGCACACTTATGGCTGTTTCATACTGGAGCAACTAGTAACAACTTTTTCTTGGATAAACTGTGCATTGCATGACATATAATGTACTGAAGTAAAGTAATGACACTCTATGATGGACATATGGACAACACATGGCCTGCTACTGATATCATCAATACATATTGACAATAGGACATTAGGAATGTTGCATGATCCTGACCATACACCTGTCACACTCAGTTGCTTATGTTATGCAAAGTATAAAGGCAACGTATAAGCCATATCATCTGATAAATATGTTTAAATGACACCTACATTGTATTGTGATATTAATTCAGCAAACATGTCACAGTTACTGTGTCCTATATTTTGATTATGTAAATGGCCTTTATCATTATTCAGGTGGCCATTTCATAGTGTTTTATGACAGAGATGTATTGTATATGACTGTATGATAGATGTTTTTACATTGTTATGTATTGAAGTGCATTTCATCATATATAGCATTACAGTTGCATATGGTCATGCGTTACTGTGATGTGACATAATGAGCCATTTCCAGCCATAGTTCATGCCAGTTTTTTTATGTTATGTAGTCCTAAATCTAGGTGCACACAGATTCTGTATATATCTATGTATATCTGTGTCTATCTATATATTTATATCTATCTATCTATCTATCTATCTATCTATCTATCTATCTATCTATCTATTGTGTGTGTGTCTGTGTGTGTGTGCGTGTGTGTGTGTGTGTGTGTGTGTGTGTGTGTGTGTGTGTGTGTGTGTGTGTGTGCATGTGATATTCTGCATAGGAATTGGAAAATTCTTCAAACTGACACCCATATAGCCCAGATTGTGGGGGAGAAACCATGGCTGATGTATAAGAACATGAAAAGCTTGAAATGCAGGCTATGCTTTCTGAAGACAGGGCCATATTCTGAATTATTTGTCTTAGGGCAAGGGACCATTAAATGCGGCCACTGTAATTTTTGTGATTACATATATGAAGGGATTGACTTTAAACACCCTGATACAGGAAATATATTTAACTTTTCTATTAATGCCGACTGCAACAGTAGGAATCTCATTTATTTAGGTCGCTGCATGCATTGTTATTCATTTTATGTGGGAAAAACTAACAGACGTCTACGTGAGCATATTAGAGATCATGTATACTGTTACAAGAAAGGACACACTTATAGTGCCATAGCCAGACATATGCTGGAATAAGGAGACATGCATTTATTTAAATTCACTGTACTAGAGTTGGTGCCTGAGGGCATTAGTCTAGGTGATATTTCTAACACCACTGAGAATAAGGAACTCAGATGGATTATTAAACTTAGAGCACATTTGGGCAAATGGCTGAATGACCATCTAGCCATTACTGCTAGACTGAGGGAAAGGAAACTTAAGAAATGATGATGTTTTATACATTTTATATATGTTATTTAAGAATGTCTTTCTTTAAATAATTTATGTTCTGTGATTGGTTCATTTGAATGTGTGATGTTATAAAAGGAAGTAATGTGTTTTTCTATTAAGGTCTGATGAAGCAATTTTTAATTGTGAAAGTGCTTACCTTTTATTGTTTATTAAAAGTGGATTGACTTTTTAGTACATGCCTCCCTGCTTTTCTGCTGTGCTTTGCCAATTTTATCGTTTTTTGGACTTATTTGTTTGTGGCAACTTGCCCTTGTGGTAATTTTTGTAGTTTTATTATATATATATATATATATATATATATATATATATATATATATATATATATATATATATATATATATATATACTTTTTTGTGGTTTAACCTTGACAGAGTTTAGAACCTGTGACAGTTTGCCACTTGGATGATAGAGGAAATGAAATGCCAGATACCTGATAGGTGACTCAGACTCAGGGGACCAGTAAGATGATGATGATGACAACAGATCAGGACTTGCATGTGCCATTTTTCTTACTGCTCACCATACTATAGCATGGAGATGATTTTTGGGACCAGATCCAGGAGGTAATGATAGATATCTTAACGATACAGATGAGGATCCTGATGGGGAATTTTTTTTCTGGACATGGCATGTATACATCAGTGAGATTGCAGCAACTCAATAAATGTATTAGTCACATATTTCACACATAACACAGTGAGATGGGTCCATTTATTTTATTTATGCATGTTATCTGAGTGTATACATAGCACTCGTTTCTCTCTCGGTTGTTCTTGTCTTGTGTCTGTTCAGCAACATGACTGGCCCATGCCCTTGTTACTCATGTAGCAATTTGTTGTCATGCTGTCACACTGGCATAATAGTTTTATGTGTGGCATGTAGTCACACATATTATGCCATGTTGTATCACATTAGTGTCGGTGTGTTTCACTGGCAGTTATCTTTCACATAATGCATGGACAATCATTTTTCCATTTCTGTATATACAGTACAGTTGAGGCTTTATTTAGCATTATTTCTGAATGCCTTGTTTGTCATTCTATGCTATATTACAACACGCATGATCATACTGGCATAGATGCCCATATTTAGGCAGCTGGCATAGATATACAATGATTTGCCTACACATGTCTTTGAACGAGACACAAATGCTCTTGTACATTGGAACTGTGTACATTCAATTCTTCCATTTTCATGTGCAGGATTGTCTTTAGCTCAGTCATTCACATGGCCAGTGCTATATATATCAATAAGGGTGTTTGTTGCCCCTGTTCTATTATGTTGGCAGGGCAATATATATCTGCATGAAGTAATGAATATTATGTTGTGTACCTATGTATTTTGCTGTTTAATTGTTGCACATTACTGAGTTTGTATAATTTGTACACAGACAAGTTTAGAGCTGTTTGTAACACATATAACAAGAAGGCTGGGGATTTCATTTAGATGCTTTAATACATAGAAACACATCAGGATGGACAGCAGCATCATTAAATATGAATGAACCAGTTAACAGACAGATCTTACATCTCAATAGCTAACTACAAAATGGCAGCCAGGCTTGCACATGCTCAGTATTTATACACTTCTGCAAGCCCTTAGATAGCCTCTTAAAGGTATATACACACACATTGATCTATAAGACCCATCAGATATGCTGTCTATTCATTTGATGTACATTAGCCATTTGCTTTAATGTAGCATGGGTAGACTTCCACACCACTGTATGTGATGAACATATGCATGCGCAATGCGCCCCTTTAAATACAGTTGTCCAGTTTTATTGTGTGCCTAATTTCTTTTGCTTTCATTTCCTTACTGATGTGGACCTCTGTTGTCCATCTCCTTTCCCCCTTTTACCATTGTCATATATGTTGCACATATACATAGTAAACTTTTAACTTCCTCTACATGATCTTCATTGCCATGCAGTAACAATAATATCTTGTGCAACATCTGTTCCATTATACACATGCAAGGCATATGCAGGCAAGGTAATTTTTTCCTGTTGTACTTGTGTTTTGACCACCAAACAGGACTTTCTTTACTTTATTCCTAGGCACAAGTTGGCACTCCTTATCTATCATTATGTATACTGTAATCACTGATTATTACTCCATGTCATTGCTGTGTGTATGTGTGCTGACTTTCCTTTCTGAATGGATTACATTTATCCAATGCAAGTCACACATATATGACAGGATATCTGTGTTGCCTCTGACATGGCAATATGATGTTCACATATGCAGTCCATTTTGCATATACATTTAGGTTGTGTACGCATAGTTGTGTATTATATAGTCACTTACTTGGTTTGCTAGAGTACTTCTGTTTGGCGTTGTGTTTGTTTTCCTTTCACATGCAGGGTTGAAGGTTTATGTCTTCTCCTACATTTCCCTGGCTGGATTTGCTCATCCATGTTGTTGCTTGGCGTACACTTGCACTGCTGACAGACTTGATTTCATTCAATATCCACTGTGTTCTGCCATCACTATTTATTTCACCACAACCCACAGCTACTGGCAGTCATTCATCTTCATGTATGACTGCCATATTGTTTACGACATCTCAGCACTACATGATGCATAAGTACATATGCATTTCTGCCCTGCATCCTGGCTGGTATGCATCCCTACCATGTTTGCCCATTTTCCTTCACCCATGTTGTACAGTGTGCTGTCTGTGTAATTTACTTCTCCTATACATTTTTTCCAACCTTTGTCTTGTTATATCTGTTATAGCTTTACTCCTGCTATTTTCCCTCCTCCTCTTTTCCTGTCTTTCCATTCTCTCTATTCTCATAAAAAGGGGGTGGGGGCTATTTCAGGCAAAAAAAACATATATCTATATATATATATATATATATATATATATATATATATATATATATATATCCATGCCCCTCTGACTGTCCCTCAGATTTTCTTATTTCAGCATACCTCCTGTGACCCTTTTCTTAATCCTTATCCTGCATATGCTTTTCTATCCCCCTGCACCAGGATGCTAACCCTAACACTGCCCCTTTTCCAACCCTAATCCTGAACCTTGATGTCATTAAAACATTCCCATAACATTGCCACCGCACAAGACATTCTAAGACACACTAATATTCACAAACACACACAGGCAGTACTACATCTATCTCCTAACCTAATCCTTATCTTTACCCTAAAATACACTAACTCACATGCAAGCACACAACAACCACCCTTCAGTTGTCCCTGACCCTAATCCTAACACACACACACACACACACACACACACACACACACACACACACACACACACACACAATTGCTGCAGGGGTTGGTGGGAATGGGTGCATGGAAGGGGAGCGGAGTGAGCCTGAGCACAGTGAGCATGATCGGAGTGGGCTGAGCCTTGGCACAACAATGTGCAATAAAGAAAAACAGTCAGGCTGTAAAAGCAAGCTAGAAAGGTGGAAAGCAAAGGCAAAGATAGTAAAGGGAAAGGTTGTACAGTTAAATGCTTTACAAGATGTAGGTGGCTTTCAGTAGGCTGTAGTACATATAGAAGAGCAGAGAAAGAGGAGAAGAGGGCTAAGTGAGTTGAAGAGTGGGAGAGGGGTAAGTGAGTTGACAGGTGCAGGAGGCAGGGAGAAGAGAATGCAGTTGGCTCGATTTTGTGATGTACAGGGCCTTATTTGGTGGTTAACAATTGGAAATAAGTAGCTTAGGATTAACATACAAGTTTGACTGGTTAACTGTTGCTGGGAGGGCTGCTACAGTATGTTGGGTTCAGATGTTCAGGAGTCTGTAGAGGACACAAGCAGAGTTTGATAGTAGGTCATTTATCCTAGGCTTGTAATCTAAAAAAAAAACAATAAAGTAGAGAGAGGAGAGGTAAGTATGAGAATAAAAGATATTACAGGTTATAAAGCATTCAGGATAGGCAGAGGGAGGATCAGTTGAGAGAGGGTGGAAGGAAGCATCTAGTGAGAAGCTGGTTAAGTATTCCAATGGGTTAGAGGGCTCACAGTTTAGTGAGAAGGCAAGAGGAGAGTAGAGAGGAAAGACAGATGAAGAGGGGAAGGCAGGGTGCTGTTAGCGAGGTTAGGGGAAGAGATGAGAGCAGAAGGTGCAGTACATTCAATGATAATACAAGATAGTCCTTCGGTTAAAATACACCAGTGCAAACAGAAAAATGCGAACATCAGTATACAAACTCATTACAACTTCAATGAACATCTACACTTTATATGACTTAGAAGATGTTCACATCAGTAAATTATATTAATAATTTCCAAGAGCAAAATGCATGATATAAAACAGTAGTAGTAGAAGTAAACAAATTTTAGCTTCTGTAACAGTGGTGTGACGTTGTAAGGGAGCAGTACACATAATATAAAGCAGTAAAACATGAGTAATCAGAATGTAAGCTTCTCAAAACAGTGATGATAATTAATTGTGAGATACCAGAAACAGCAGGTTTAACAGACTTCAAAGTAAACATCACAGCATTAGTAACCACCACAATGGTTCTACCGGATATAATATGGAAACCAAAAACACTGCTAAATTATCAGGCTAGCAGCAGCATATCTCCAATGAAGTTGGTGGGAACTTGAATTACATGGGGCTGGATCTGTGATACACAACTGGAAAAATATTGCTCCAGTAGCCAATCTTATGTCAACCAGAGTAAACAAGAGTTATCGGGCCAACCTAGAATGTAAAACACTATAATGATAGAGCAGTCACTCAGTTGTAAAACCAGCCCTGCTTATCCAGCTACTAGATGTCATTAAAGACTACTTTATAATGTACAAATACTAGAGACTATAAGAAACTATGTTGATGAAACCAAAAAATATTACCCAGAATGAAATGAGGTTAGAGGATTACATTAACTACAGGACACTAGAGCAGTCACTCACAACTGGGTAAAACCAGCACCAATTACTTGGTTAAATAATAAAGTCTATAGTGAGGACATGTAGTAGAAACCACCACAAAGCTTGAACAAGAACTAAGATGGAGTTACTCTAACAGACAGACCAGGCGGAGTTGTAAACACTTTTCAAGCACATCCAGCTAGATGAACAAGCTTAAAAGTAATGCTATCATCAGAGACTCAGCTGAGTCACATACACTATTTCACACACAGACAGCTAGGTGTACAAGCTTAATATTAACAATATCAACAGATAAAAATTAGGAATAAAAAACTACAAAGACCTGCAAGGATTGTTAAACAACAAATAACAGTAAAATGAATTTAAGGTCTCACTGCCACTAATCACTTCCAAACCAACTATGTTCCATGAACAGAGCCAGCTGTAGAGAGAAAGTATGTACTGCTGAGAGGAAGTTTTAAATGCTGCACAGCATTATGGGAAGGTGGAAGTGAGTGTGTATAGGCCTAATAAAGATGAAGCAAGTGTATAAAAATGGACGGGAGTGTTAGTAAAGTGAGGGGCTGAGCCTCAACATGGTTATGTGCAATAAAGAAAAACAATCAGGCTGTGAAAGCAGGCCAGAGAGGAGGAAAGCAAAGGTAACCAGGAAGAAGGAAGCAAGAAGACAGTGATGAGAAAGTAAAGGGAGATACTGTACAGTTAAATGCATTACAAGATATAGGGGGCTTTCAGTAGGCTGTAGTATGTATAGAAGAGCAGAGAAAGAGGGGAAGAGGGCTAAGTGAGTTGGCAGGTGCAGGAGGCAGGGAGAAGAGAGTGCAGTCAGCTGTTTGGTGATGTGCAGGACCCTTTTTTTGGTTGTTAACAAAAGGAAATAAGTAGCTTAGGATTAACATACAAGTTTGACTGCTTAACTGTTGCTGGGAGGGCTGCTACAGTATGTTGGGTTCAGATGTTCAGGAATCTGTAGAGGACACAAGCAGAGTTTGATAGTAGGTCCTTTAACCTAGGTTTGCAACCTGTAAGGATTGTTAAACAAGAAATAACAGTAAAATGAATTTCAGGTTTCACTGCCACTAATCACCACTGAACCAACTACATTCCATGAAGAGACCCAGGCACACAGATATACATCTATGACATATATCATCAATATCATCCCCCTTTTCTCATTTTCACATGGGGTCAGGGTGATGGGTCACTGTCAACACTTCTCTCTCCTCAAAGGCAGTCTGTTACCTTCTTTGACAGTCATGACGATCTGTCTCATGTCTTCTCTCACTCAATCCAGTCATCTCTTGGCTAGACATAGTTGTCTCTTCTTTGTCTTCTTTCTGTCTCTCCAAAATCTGCTTTACCAAATTACCTTCTACTTTCTTGCATGTGTGACTAAATGACCATTACCTGTTATCTTTGACTTTTTCTGCAATGGGGTGACTTTGGGTTCTGCTCTGATGACCTAATTTCTTCATCTATCCAACAGTGTGCATCTGTCTATTGCTACTCATCTCAGTTCATCTCCATCACTTCTAGTTTCCTTCACTGCTCTGTGCCATACAGAAATAGTAGCTACACTACTGTTTTTTTATAACTTACATTCCTTTATTATACATTACCCATGCTACTTGCTTGCAGCTGAATCTAACTTTGACCTCATTCAAACTTGCCTTCTCTTCAACCACACTGTAGAACAGAGCATGTGTATGTACCTTTAAGAAGCATTTCCAGATGTTGGCACGTGCATATAAATAGTGAGCATGTGCAGGCAGTAGTGCCATTTTGAGAGGAAAGCCAGAGTGTTAACATGTATGAGTGTGGTAGTCAGTCTCTTTATAAGATTATTTAAGTTTAAGTTACAAAGCCTAATTCCTGATGTGTTGTGTGGAATAAAGCTAACTGAACTTAACCCACAACTGTTTGTCTGTTTTATCCTGACGAGACAAGTGACATGGTGTGAGAACCAGGATTAAGAGTACAACTTCTTCAGGCCATGAGGTTCAGAGCCGAAGGTGAAGGCAGACTTAGCTGGTTGAGTGATACAGAGCTTGAATGATCAAAAAGGGCCAGAAACGAACTTAAAGTAATCAAAACCTGCACAGATGATTTATTTGGGAAAGAAAATGAAACAGCATTCGTAAGGCACAAAACGCATTATTAATTAAACAAGTAGCACAGAATGTTTTACTAATCCAATGAAATGTTTAAAACCATGATATCTGATAAAACTAGCAGAAATAATTATATTGGGCTCAGAATTTGCACAGCGAGCATGTTTAAAGTAAAATGAGCACATGCAAAGTATAATGAGCATGATAAGAGGTTAAAAGGGCATAATGAGCACAATAAAAGGGCAAAATAAGCTTAAACAGCAGGGCAACTACATTTTTAGTAAAACAACCATTTTGGGGTACAAACTACTATTTTGCAGTGACCGAAGCCATTCAAAGCATAACTAGAGTTGTTTGAAATATCTCAGAGTGAGCAAAGTGTTTGCATAGTGTGTGCTTTATTATAGTACAATTATTTCAAAGAGTTTGCTGTGTCCAAAGTGCAGTTAGTTATATTGCAAAGTGCAGTCGAAGTACAGGCATTTCAGAAAAGTTTCTTGTGCTGTGCATGTTTATTCGCAGAGGGTTGCCATTTCAAAGTGTTTCTTACAATGTACAGAGTTATTTTGCAAAGTACAGCCATTTGAAGATTTTCTGTGCTGTATACAGTTTATTTGCAAAGTGCATTCATTTGAAAACATTTCTTAGAGTGATGAGTGGTTTTGCAAAATACAATGATTTTTAAATGTTCTTGTGCTATGGAGACTTATTTGGCAAAGTGTAGTTATTTCAAAGAGTCTGTTGAGCTACTGGGCATAATTACAAGTTCTGGCATATTTATATGTATATATGTCCATATATAATTCCAAGCACCTTTACTACTGTGTGTTGATATGAGAGAGGCATTTCGCAGACCCAGTCCACTTGTGTTTGATCATAATATTGCAGGGAAATGGAGAGTATTTGAGCAGAAATATGATATTTTCATACAAGCAACTATTTCTGACAAAGATGCACATATGAAGGCATTCATTTTGCTTAACTTAGCTGGATCAGAAGCCATTGAAAGAATAAAAACTAAATGAAAACTCCAGCCAAGTTAGAATTTCCACTGAGTGACCTCTCAAACCTCTTGTATAAGAGGCACATAGGATATATGCAAATGAGCCTTATGAACATCAGGTGTTTCAGCTATATGGCAATTCTGAATATCCATGACACTTAAAAAGAAATGTCACCCACTCTTTGTTTTAGCTTGTTAGTTGGGATATTTTTGCAGTCACCCTAATGGTAATGGACATCAGGTGGGTATAACAACCCTGTTCTTCTTATGTTTAGTTAAACACTCTCCTTGTGCTGAGATGATGAGGTCATAACAAGGTAGAAATATGTATATCCACAGTTAGTGGGGTTTGGCTTTATTGGCCTGAAGTTGTCTATTGAAATGACTTAAAAAGAAATAAGTTATGGGCATTCAGAATCACCATATAGCTGAAACACCTGATGTTCATGAGACTCATTTGCATATATCCCATGTGTCTCTGATAAAAGAGGTTTGAGAGGTCACTCAGTGGAAATTTTAGCTTGGCTGAAGTTTTTATTTCATTTTTACTGATTTCTGTGCGACCTTCTCACTCTTTGTTTTAAGCCATTGAAAGAGAGCATACATTTGTGTATGCACCAGAAGTATATGCAGGAATGGTGGAAAACCATCACACTGTTGTACCAGCTGAATCAAGAGGGGACCCTGAGTGCTTAAAACATAAATTTAGAGAAATGTGCAATCCCCAGACAAATGTTACATTAGACAGGCACCTGTTTTATACAAGAGTCCAAAAGCCAGGTGAAACTTTTGCAACTTATATCACTGACTTGAGAAATAAGGTTAAATGTGCAGATTTGGTGGTTTGAAAGGTGAGTTAATAAGTTAATAAAGGACAGGCTTGTGTGTGGTGTTAATAATGCTGCAGTGAGAAAGATTTTGCTTCGTGACAGTGATGTAATGTTAAGCAAAGCCATAGAGATTTGTCAAATCTGTCAGCTCACAGAAAGGCACAGCAGTATGCTTGAAAGTGATAAGAGCATGGTTTCAACAGCCTCTAGAACAAGCATAGACAGCATGCAGCATGTGGCAAGCAGAAACAGGCCTAAGCACATGACAGCTGCAATCCCTGTGGGTCTTTCTGGGAGAAGCTGTAACTTTCTAGCAAGTTCCAAAACTAGCTCAGTAAAATGGGCATGCTCAGTGCAGTATAAGGGTGAGACAGCAAAACCCAAGTCAAGTCTTATTGTCAACTGTCATAATTGTGGAGCCAACTACGAGTCTAAAAGAGAGAAACACTTAACATTTGGTTAACAATGCTACAAGTGTAAAAAATGGAGCCACTTTCTTAAGTTTTGTAAATCAAGAAAGCCTCATTCAGTTACTAAGAAAGGTCACTCAAAAAAGCAAGCTGATCATATGCTGCAACCCTACTTTCAATGTAGATGGTGTATCAGTGGCCGATGAAAAGGTTAATGCAGTAGATTTGTTGGCAAAGAACAAAGTATTTTGTACTGTCCTCATCAATGGTAAACCCATATAGCTCAAAGTAGACACTGGTTCAAAGTGTAATGCAATGTCAGCAGAAAAATTTACTAGACTGGGAACTGGTGAGCAACCTAATTTGGTTAATTGTGCAAAGCTTGTTGCTTATGGCGGTGAAGAGATTCAAGTCGAAGGCTCAGTAGTGCTTTCATGGTTTTTGGCTGGGAACAGTTACAGCTTGCAACTTTATGTAGTCAGAAGACCTGTGCAATCATTATTAGGTCTCAGAGACAGTTTAAGAATGAAACTGCTTACTTTTACCAAAAAACTACATCATATAAAGCACATGTCCCAGTTCCAGCATCAGTGATGCTATTTTCTAAGAGTATGCTGATGTTTTTGAAAACAAGCTAGGCAAACGTCCAGTTGTATACTTCATGAAAGTAGACCCATAGGTCTGTCCATTGGTCAGACCAGGAAGGAGAGTTTCAACAGCTATGAAGGACAAAGTCAATGTCCAATTAGACAAAATGGTGCAGCAAGGTGGGATTTGCCCAGTCACAGAACCAACTGAGTTGGTGTCTTCCATGGTAGCTGCTCATAAGAAAAAATGAGATGAAATCAGAATATGCATTGACCGAAGAGACTTGAACAAGGCATTAAAGAGACTTCATCATCCTATGAACAGTAGAGGAGATTGCCACCCTCATGCCAAATGCCACTGTTTTTTCTGTCTTAGATGCAAAGAGTTCATTTTAAGAAGTAATGCTTGACTGCACATCTTCACTACTGACTACATTCAGTACCCCATTTGGTAGATACAAATTCCTCAGGATACCTTTTGGAATAAAGTCTGTTAGTAAAGTCTTTCAGCATGCAATCGAGCAACTTTTTTTGGCTATCCATGTGCAATAATAGCAGATGATTTACTAGTTGGAGGCAATGGTGAAGCAGAACATGGCAGAAACCACAGGAAAGTTCTGGACAGAGTGTGTGAAGGGAACCTGAAACTTAATCCTCTGAAGTGTAAATTCAGACTACCAGAAGATACTTATGTAGGTCATTTATTCACTAGTACAGGCGTTCAACCAGACCTTTCCAAGCAAGTATGCATTCTTGAGATGCCAGCTCCAGACATAACTATTTGAGCAAATTTATCCCTGACTTTAGTCAGTTATCAGCACCTTTAAGAGAGCTGACATGCAAAAATGTTGCCTGGTCATGGTTAGAACAGCATCAGAAAGCATTTGATAACCTCAAACAGAAAATTGCCAACCTGCCTACATTAAGGTACTATGATGTCCACAACCAGTATTTCTTTCCTGTGACACTTCATAGTTTGGTCTTGGTGCAGTTATTCTTCAAGAGGGCAGACCTGTTGCCTATACATCTAGAACTCTTAGCCAAACTGAAATGCAGTATGCTCAAAATGAAAAGGAACTTTTGGCAATTGTGTTCACGTTTGAAGTTCCATGATTGTATTTATGGCAGAGCTATCCAAATAGAAACTGATCATCAACCTCTAGTCACTATTTTAAAGAAGCCTATGCATTCAGCTCCAGCAAGACTTCAAAGAATGATGCTCAGATTACAAAAGTGTAATTTCAAATTGGTCTATACAAAAGGTAGACTTCTTTATCTGGCTGATATCTTATCCAGATCACCTAGAAATATCACCAAACAGCTTGATGCAGAGAATTTTGACTTTGATGTCATGGAAGTGCATAATTTTTCTAACACATGACTTGATGAGCTGAGAGATCATACAAAGACTGATCCAGTTTTGCAAAAGCTCAACCACTTCTTCAATGTTGGATGGCCGTCAAAGCAATCCTGTGTACCACCAGAAATGCAACCTTATTTTCCATGCAGAGATGAGATGCTGATGGAAGATGGTATCGCCTAGTACCTACCAATCAACCTATATGTTATTGTTCCTACTTCCTTACAACATGAATAAATTCATATTTTGCATCGTGGCCATCCAGGTTCAGACTTGACCAATAGAAGGCCGAGACAACTAGTATTTTGGCCTTCTCTATCAAAAAACATTGCTAAAGTACTCTCATCTTGTTCAGTATGTAATAGTACTAAGCCTCATTTGCAAAAAGAGCATCTTCAGCTAAGTCATATTCCTTAACTACCTTGGTCAACATTAACCACTGACATATTCGAGTGGAACAATCAGCATTACTAAGTGTTGGTAGACTCTTATTTGAACTGGTTTGAGATCAATCTTCTACCTAACCTAATGTCTGTTGCTGTCATTACTAAGATGAAACATCATTTCTCACTCCATGGTAGTCTACAGAAAGTTATTTCTGACAACGGTACCCAGTTTACCAGTCAATTGTTTCAGAGATTTGCAAAAGAGTGGGACTTTATCCATGTTGCTAGTAGTCTTGAACACCCACTGTCAAATGGCTTTGCTGAACATACAGTACAGAATGCAAAGCAATTACTAGACAAGTCAAAGTGTGACAATGCCAATATCTTCTTGAACTTAATCTCAGAAATATACCTGTGACAACCTACTTGGCTCACCTGCTCAGAGACTTCTACCTAGGCAAACCAGAACAACCTTGCCTATTAGTTCTAGTTTGTTGGCGCCTAATGATAAAATCAACAGAGCAATCAAAGCCCAACTTTTTAAAAAGCATTCTTTTCAAAAGTCCAGTTACAATAAAATGAGCAGATTTCTTCACCCATTAAAAGAAGGAGAGAGAGCGAGGATGCAAACAGTGAAAGGATTTGACTGAATTGGTCAAGTGAGTGGTATATGTGCAGAGCTGAGATCCTACTTAGTGGAATCTGAGGGTATAGTATGCAGGAGAAACTGCAGGCATCTTCTTCCTGTATTAGAAATGATATCACAGCATCAGACCTGTGATACAGACTCTAGATCTTAGAGCAACACTGACTATGTTCACACAGAAGAGCATGTCTCAGTATCCATTTCCATTCCTGATGATGTCCCATTTGTCTCCAAAGTTAAACATTCCTTGAAGACAGTCCCTGTTGCTAGATCCAGTTCTGACTTTTATGTTACACGATCAGGTCATATTTCTAGACCTAGTGTAAAATACACAGCAACCTGGACATGATTGTTTTATATGTGTCTGATTTTGTATCATTGCATGTCAAAGAATTAGTTCTCTATAATTACATATCAAAAGATAATTTCTGTATCTTCTGTACCTTCATATTGTTTCTTGTCTTCCTTGTCTCCTGTTCTGGGATGGGTGTGGGTCACTGCTGTCCTACTTTACTTACAAATTGCTACTTATTAAATTTCTACTTGGATATTTTATTAATTTTTCTCTATCTATATGTGCAACTGTTTCCTGCATTGAGAGAGAAGCATTGTAATTTTGTTCAGCTACACGGCTGTGTAGTTCTGAGTGACAATAAGGTTTTCTTTGGTTTGACTTGTATAATTGAACATCATTGAATACTGTCATTTGATGTATGAGCTATTTTTCAAAGAAGGAGGATGTAGAACTAATTTGTGTATGTACCTTTAAGAAGCATTTCCAGATGTAGGCACGTGCATATAAATAGTGAGCACATGCAGGCAGCAGTGCCATTTTGAGAAAACAGCCAGAGTGTTAACATGTATGAATGTAGTAGTCAGTCTGTTTACAAGTTTATTTAAGTTTAAGTTACAAAGCCTCATTCCTGATATGTTTGTGTGTAATAAAGCTGTTTGAACTGAACCCATTCGTCTGTTTTATCCTGACTGGATGAGTGACACACATCACCAAGATACCTGAAATTATTAACCTGCTCCACTGTTTTCCCTTCTTTCTCAGCATTGATATACAGAATTCTCTCATTTGCTGCCATAATCATTGCCTTCTTTGTACTCAGTTTCTTTTCAAATGCCTTCAGCTTTGCATTTCATTCCCCTATCATTTGCTCGAGTTCCTGGTCAGAGTCTGCTTGTAGTGCCACATAGTCTGTATACCACTGCTTTGCTGATCCATTATTGCTGACCTATCTGCTGATGTAGTCTATTACAAGTATGAACAGCCATGATGCACAACCATTATCACTGAAAACTCCTATATGGGTCTAAATTCTGATCATACTTGGGTCACTGGGTCCCTCTACATAGCCTGCAGTAATTCTACTAATGTTTCTGGGACTTTGAACTATCACAGAACTTCCCAAAATCATGCTGCCTTTTCCTTCCCATATGCTTTCTCCATGTACAGAAATGTCTAGATGACTCCATCCTCATCTCTAGCTTCTTCTCCACTAGCTGTTTCACTGTAAACATCAAATTAATTGTATCGTATCCTGATCTGAATCCAATGTCCTCATCTTCTACTCTGCATATTCATTTATAAATCACTCTCTTAGCACTGTCATGCAGTGTGACAAGAGTTTAATGCTTCTGTATTGGCATTTGTAAATACTGGGGTAGCGCACTCATCCATCTGGAGCATTTTCAGGCTTACGGTAGGGATTACATGTATATATATATATATATATATATATATATATATATATATATATATATATATATATATATATGTGTGTATATATATAAATTAAAACCAAATGTAATGGTAAAGATCAATAACAAACATAAGAAGCGGAACATTACAACAGTGTAGTCCATACAGTGTCAATTGAGTTTCTATAAAGTGTCCATCTCATGATGATGCAAAACAAAAGAGAATAGAAATGTGGCATATGTGAGTACATTTTTTAGATTTTGTGGTGGATTCTGACTGGTACCGTTACTATTTTATTTATTTATTTTATTTTACATTTGTTGACCGGGTTTGCCCGGCTGAGCTGTTAGCTCTTTTTCAGTGGAGGCCAGGGGAGAAAAGCTTCACATAATTACAACAAAATTGTAAGTGAAAAATAGTATTGTATAAAAACATTAACATTTTCGAGTTAGTACAGTAAAAGCATAAACATTATTTATAGAGCTAAATGTCTCCGATAACGTAAGATAGGTACAAGGAGAGTATACAGAGTTAAGAAGTACAGCCAGTCTAATTGAAATTGTTGAGGATTTGACAGGTAGTAAACAAGTAGAAATATTTTAAGATTAAGTAGCAGGTAATTACCTAGATAAGTGATTCAGTTATGTTGAGTACTGTCGCCGAAATGGGCATGGGTAGTTATCGGTGATAAGTGGGTTGAGGACCTGGTCTATTCTGACCTACAACAGGGACCCTTGCTAATGGTAGAAGGGGTATATGCGCACCTATTTGCCAGCGTGTGCCTGCCATAAAGGAAGAAAATAATCTCTCCACACCTTCAAGCCAAATAAAATTTATTAAAAAAGACAAAGCTTTCGGATATCAAAAACATCCTTCCTCAGTGTCATACACTGAGGAAGGATGTTTTTGATATCTGAAAGCTTTGTCATTTTTTAATAAATTTTATTTGGCTTGATGGTGTGGAGAGATTATTTTCTTCTTTTTTGGTGTTGCTTTGGTGTTTCTCTCTCCACCTTATCGCTTGTTCCACATTTTTACTGTTTGAGTTTGCCTGCCATGAAGCCCAGCAGCCCTGGGCCAATAAGCTACTGGCCATCCAGTGTCTAGTTGCCCAACCAGGGTTACCTGGGATAGCTCTGTTGAGTGAAAGCTGGATGTAAAACCAACCAACCTGCCAAACATTAATTGAGAATTGCTATGCTTAATGGAGGTTCACTGATGGGATGCAGCTTGGAAGTGGATGACATGATGATACAGAGGAGGCTGGATATCCTATGTATCCAAGGGACAAGGTGGAAGGGCAGTGCAGCAAAGCCACTTGGCTTGGGATCCAGTTCTACTACTCAAGAGGGGGAAAGGCTAGAAATGATGTAGGAATTGTGGTGAGTGAGAAGCTTCAAAAGGCAGTGAGGGATATCATTAGAATTAATGGCAGACTTATAGCAATCACACTCCAGTGTAATGATAGGGCAGTATTAATAATCTCAGCCTATGCCCCAGAGCAGGGTTGTGATAGTGAGGAAAAGAGTGCATTCAGACAGCAGTTGCAGGACCTACTAGATAAAGCAGGACAGCAGGAATGGGTGTGGATAATGGGTGATGTGAATGCATATATAGGGACAGACAGAACAGGATTTGAGGACTGCCTGGGTCCACATGGGTGGGGCAACAGGAATAAAGGAGAAGCCATTCTAGACTTCGGTCTGGCAAATGGCTTGATAGTAGCCAAAACATTGTTCAAAAAGGGAGACAGTCACAAGATCACATACAAGAGTAGCCAACATGCAACCCAGGTAGACTTCCTCCTAGTAAGGAAAAGGCACTACGGTAGAATCCATGATTGCAAAGTCATCCCCAGTGAAACAGTTGACCCTCAGCATAAAACACTAATTGCCACAATCAGCTGCAAGCTGTGGTCAGAGAAGGTTCTAAGGTAACAGGGATCAGGCTGAAGATGTGGAAGTTGACTGGAGAAAAAGTAAAAACAGTTCAAAGAATTACTCAGGTCACCAGCGCCCCAAGAAGAGGAGGAAATAGGTGGAGTTGAACAAGAATGTCAGTGCCTAAAACAGCACGTGTTAGGACTATAGAAAAGATATGTGGCTGAGCCAGGTATGGAAATAAGGTACATAAGGAAAGCTGGTGGTGAAATGCAGGAGTCCAGGAAGTCATCAAATGAAAGAAGGAGTGCAGGAAGAAATGGCAGATAGAAAAGACTGACCAGGCTAGTAAAGACTACTGGTTATCTAAAAAAGAAGCTAACAAAGAAGTTGCAATAGCAAACAATAGGGCATCTGAGACACTCTACCAAGTTCTGAAACATGACTCAGTAAGTGGCACAACAAAACTATATCAGGTTGCAGGGCAAAGACAGAAAGATAAAAAGATAGTCAGACACCCTTCATAAGGGATGTCGGTAACAACCTGCTCACCAGCCCACAGGACATCATAGGCAGATGGAAGGAGTATTTCCAGCAGCTTCTGAATGAAGAAAACTCCACAGAAGCTGTACTGTCCCAGAAACAGCCTACAATAAGAAAAAAAGACCCCACCCTAGAAGAAGTAAGAACAACACTAAGGAAAAAGATGTCAGGGAAAGCATCAGGCTCAGATGAGGTCACAGCAGATACGATAAACATGTTGAGTGATATAGGGGAGAAATGGCTCCTGAGACATTGAATAGCAGTGTGGAGAGAAAGCTGTATCACAGATGAGTGGAGAATAAGTATACTCGTGCCAGGGTACAAGAACAGTGGGGACATCCACAACTGTGCCAATACAGAGGCATCAAACTCCTATCACATTACATGAAAGCTCTGGAGATGGTGATTGATAAATGGATACAGAGTCGTACAATGTAAGATGCGAGATGAGCAGTTCGGATTCAGATCAGGATGCAGCACAATTGACGAGATGCTTGCAGTGAGATAGATACTTAAGAAGCTAGAAATGAGGAGAAAGTCCAAATGGGCATTCTTAGACTTGAAGAAAGCATATGACAAGGTCCCAAGAAAGCTGATCTGGGCAGAAATGCAGTGGTTTGAAGTCCCAGAAACATAAGTAGAATTAGTGCAGGCTACGTACAAGGACCCAATGACTCAAGTACGAACAGTGTTTGGGCTCACAGAGGGGTTCCCAATGGGAGTGGGTGTACACCAGGGTTCAGCTCTGAGCCCATTGCTGTTCATACTGGTGATAGACTACATTAGTAAACAGGTGGGAGGGGACAGATCAAGAAAGTTGCTGTATGCAGATGATGTGGTATTACAGGCAGACTCTGACCTAGAACTTTAGCAAAGAATAGGAGAATGGAATGAAAAAACTGAAGGCACATGGGATGAAACTAAGCACAGGTAAGACGGTGGTAATGTCAGCAAACTGGGGAAATCAGAAGAAGCTCAGAATAGAGATAGAAGGTTAGATAGTGGATCAGGTAAACAGCTTCAAGTATCTGGGAGGGGTGGTTGAAGAGAAGAGAAGAGAAGTCTGAATGAAGAGGTCAAAGCTAGAATCAGAGGGGCTGCAGCCAACTGGCATAGAGTGTCAGGTGTAGTCTATGACAGAAGAATGCCAAAGAAGCTGAAAAGTAAGGTGTACAAGACAGTAATGTGACCAGTACTACTGTATGGTACAGAAACCTGGGCAGTAAAGGCAGAACAGCTGAAGAAGCTAGAGGTGATGGAAATGAAGTTCCTGAGAAGGGTGGTAGGATGCATACTGTGGGACAGATGAAGAAATGAGGACATGAGAGCAGAAGCCAGAGTAGCTCCAATTGCAGAAAAGATCAAAGAGAACAGATTACGATGGTTTGGACACGTGTAAACAAACAGAAGACAATCTGGTGAGGAAGATTTGGGACAGACAGGAAGAAGGTAAGAGGAAGTGAGGACATCCAGCAAAGAGGTGGAAGGTTTGTGTGAAAGAAGATCTGTGACAGTCAGGCATGAGTATTGAAGAAGGCAGGAGTGTGGCACTGAATTGAAAGAGTTGGCGACAGTTAACACGATACCCTGACCCCATGTAGAAAAATGGGAAAAAGGGGGCTGATGATGATGATGTTGATGATGATGAATTACCTAGATAAAATGACTAGGGGAGCTATAATTTTACAAAAAAAATACTAATGAGGGCAAAGTGAAAGTATGTAAGAAAGTGGGCAGGTTATGGAGGGTGAGTACAGCACATTAGAAGTTACAAGGAAAGTGCGGACAGAGTTAGAAAAGGAGGAAAATGAAGGACATTATTTTTAAAAGTAATGATTTTGGCAGGTCTATCTGAATAGACTAAGAGAACGTATAACAGTTGATTTAAAGAGACAGGAGTTGTTTCTGATTTTGTTTTCTTGAAGGGTAAAAAAAAGGAAAATTGATATGAAACTGTTTCTAGGAGAACTAGGAAGATCTATCTTGTAGATACAGCAGTAGATGTACTATTTCTAGTCTGTCTGCCTCACATGTAGCAGACTCTGGACATCAGGCTAAGAAACTTCCCTGTACAGCCCTTCTACCCTTTTCCTGGGTACATTGAATATCCAGTGCCCACATTAACATCATGTTGTCCACTTCCAAACTGTCTCTGGTCAATGAACCTATATTCAGCATAGGAATCTTTAGTTTATTTTTTGCAGGTTGACTGGTTTTCGCATACAGCTTTCACTTATCAGAGCTCTCACCCATAACCTAGTCTGGACAACTAGACACCAGTCAGCCAGTAACTTACTGATCCAAGGCTGCTGAGGTTTAAACTGAGCACACACTGGACAACTGGGACACATAAACCCTTCCTACCACTAGCATGTGTCCCTGGAGTAGGTCAGAATAAGCATGGTCCCCAGCCCCCTTAGCACAAAAAATACTCATACCCCTTCTTGGCAACATTAGTAAAGATGTCACTTGAGACAATTTTACACCACTAAATGACTACATTTATATGTGCATGTATGTATGCATGTATTAATATGCAGATGTGTATATATATATATATATATATATATATATATATATATATATATATATATATATATATATATATATATATATATATATATATATATATATATGGTTTACTATCAAAAATTCGAAAATAAAAAAAAAGTGTACCTAACGTCGAATTTTAACATCGGAAATGAACATTTCTGTATGCACCTAATGTCAAAAACAGCTGTTAATTGTCGAAAATGTCGCGAGTGACATTTTTGACAATTAACAGCACTTCCACCCTTCCCTTAACTCCCTACCTAACTAGCCTACACTGACATTTATGCAGGGGGGCAAGCCCCCCTGCACCCCCCACACCCCCCCTAACTTAATATTCCAACTCCGAGATCTCACTACAGTGAGGAAAGGGATGTATTTCCCTAACCGCACTGTACTGCGATCCCCTTACATGAGCGAACATTATAATTGCGAATGCACAGTCCATTCGCAATGATAACGTTCACTCACATCACCTGCCGAACTATGAAGTATTCGAACATATGTTGTTCGAATACTTCATAGCCGTGCAATTGCACGTCGGCATTGTGATAGTAAACATATATATATATATATGTGTGTGTGAGTGTGTGTGTGTGTGTGTGTGTGTGTGTGTTCACATGCATGTGTGCATGCATGCATGCATATTTGTATGTCTTGTGTGAGAATATGGTGCGTATGTGTTCTAATGCATGCATGCATGTGGACTGTCTGAAAACTGACTGAATGTAATTTTACAGAAAAATGTTGAAAGATAAATTTCGAATACTACACATCACTGAAATTAAAAATAAGAATAGCCAGCAAATATGAATAGCAAACACTGTGGTGGGTGTTAGAGTTAGGGATAGGACTTCATTAAATTTATACTTAGTGTTAAAGTTAGGGTTAGGTTTTGATAAATGTTAATGTCAGTCTGGATATTCTGGAGTCAGATATTTAGATTTTGACTAAGTGACAACTGCCTGTGTGTTTATGTGTGTGTGTGTGTGTGTGTGTGTGTGTGTGTGTGTGTGTGTGTAAGTGTAGGTGTGTTTTTCTGTATGTTTTTGTGTTCACAACATGACAAGAGCACATATATTCACAGATGCACTATGATACGTACAAGTATATAAACATATTTATGCATGCAAGTATACTCTTAAGAATTTAGCAAAAAATTCATTGATACTCAAGTTACCTCACACTTTCCACTGATTATGGCATCATTTGAAACTGCACAACACTGGGAGAAAAGGGAAAAGACCAACCAGTAACTTACTGATCTCTGATGAATTTAGACCAATATAAAGAAGCTGCATTTTCAATCTCGTGTGTGAATCAGTCCAAAAATCCTGTGATTCACAATTTGAGATAAAAATGTTTCTAACTGAACTGCAAGCACTAAGCCCACAGGGACTCCAAAATTAGCAGACAGTGGTTGAAAGATAGCACAAAACCATATGACTAGTGGATATTTTTTCTTCTATATTGTTTTTTAACCATTTAATAACTCTGAGAGAAAGACAAAAGCTACTCAGGTCCATGAGTGGCACTCAATGGCCAAATGCATCTAAAGTTTAATAGAAGTCCAAAAAGACTGATCCAAAAATTTTGTAATGACATATTTGGTCACATGCTGTTGTCTGTAGCATCCAGAAGGGGAAAATGAAGGCTATATTTTAGCCAGAAAGCATCTTGTGAATTTCAGATAAAAGTTTTGTTTGCTTAGATGTTGAACATGTTGAGAATTAATACACTTTGTTAAATTTCTGATAAGGAAAACAAGTGAGCTACGGGATGATAAGTATTTCATGCAAGTGAGATTCATCCTTTATTTATTAGTACAATACATACTTCTTTGTAGATATTAAGATCAAGGTCATCTTTGATAGATTAATTATTACTGAAATTGGGTAAGTAACGGTAACTGCCAAAAGTTTTAAGAATTCAGGAGTAGTTTCTCAGATAAAGGAGATCTGGGTTTCATCTTGAGGAACGTCTATACCAAACCTGACTAAATTGTTTGATGTTACAGAGATGGACAACAGATAGCACCCTGACTAGTATCCAGGATCTTTTTATACCATGTCATGACAAATTCTCCAAACAGAGTGACAAGCTCCACATAATTCAAAAGAGGAAAAGGTGAAGGAGTGGAGTTTTTTTTTTTTAAAGATTAAGTACCTCTTCTATATATACTAGAATGTATTTGCTGTGTTATTATATACTTCTTGCTCATGATGGAGGGTCTTTTGCTATGGAGAATTATATTTGGCACTTGGTTATCAGCCTCATGAAATGTTATTTATGTGTGTAGATTTGTTAACTGGAAAGTCCCATTTTTAGCAGAGTCCTATGGAAAACAATTTCAATGCACATACAATAAAAATAACCAAAGTAATACAAGTTCAAGAATGTTTGTTACCCAACTCTTAATTTAATATCTTCTGTATGAGGTTTCAGCTTATTGATTTACATTTGTTGATTTTGAACTCATCAATCAATGCATGCTGCAAAAAAAATCACTTCTAGTGCAAGTTCTAGTTGCATGTCACAAACAATTTAATATGTGTGCGCGTGGCCTTTTCTCTTTTCTTCACAGCTGTTATGACCATGAAGTTAATATATTTCAGTAATGGGATGCTGGTGGCAAATTCCCCCCAAATGGGGGTGCAAGGGAACTTGACCCCCTGCAAAAGTCTTCTTCTCTGTCGTTTAGACATGCTGAATGCCTGACTTTTTTATTTAGATAAAGTTTAGATAGATATTTAAATAGTTGAAACTTTGGAAAATAAGTGAAATGGAAATTATGTATGAGAAACAAAGATGCCTAGAAATTGTACAGCCCATAACAATGGAGATAAAATCTGTAGAATACAATAAAAACAAATCTATTTTAGTTGTGAAATCAGAAATATCAACAATAGGACACTACAATAGCAAAATGTATTGAAATTGTATAGTTGAACATAATATTAGAGGCGGACCTTGGGAGCTGAAACTAGAGGAGAGTGAATTGAAATGGCAAGTTCACACGTCAGCACATATTCCACCAGGCCTCAGTGATTGTATATCTATCAAATGTCTTCTTAAACTTAAAGCTCTTGGTAGATAGTCATATTCGAGAAGTTACATTGTTACCCCTTGTTGTGGTCCTTGGGAATTTTAACTTGTACATGAATTATTTACATACTTAATTCTATTTATATATAGTTTTGTTGTTACTTTTATAATAACATTTTTCAATATTAGGAATTTGATTGGACTTGGTCATCCGTTCAGCACAAATTTGGGCTTAGTTTTCAATGGGTACAATAGATTTAGTAGGTAAATATATATATATATATATATATATATATATATATATATTATATTTTTATATCTATCTAAATACATGCAAAACTTCAGTTTATAAAGCTCTTATGGTCAGAATGTAAGTTGGTTTACATTGTACCTAATTAATTAATTAATTATTTCTTGGTTGACTGTGAAGTTTAGAAGCCTTAATACTTCTAATTGTATTTTTAGTTTTTAATTCAAAGTAAGTTATTTTCATTGTACACTTATGATATATCTTTAATTTTTAACTATGCACTTAATTAGTTAATTATATAATTTAGCATTGTTTAAGACATAGTATGTGGAGATTTGAAGTTTGTCTGAAGAAGTTGGTGTATTACGACTGACGAAAGTGCTTACAACATTTGATTAAACAGTGTTTTTTGTGTCCTCGCTACTTCCTTTTTTGTATTTGCTAGTTTTTTATCTTTGGAAGAGTTTGTGTTGAAATTGTATAGTGTAATAAACAGAAATGATAGAATTCAGAGATACAATTATAAAGGGTTAAATCAGATATATTAGCTGCAAAAGATAGGAAATAACTCTATAATAAAGAACAGAGTAATTGATCAGAAAATATATTGCTGACAAATCAGTTACTAGACAATGGGATTTGAAAACAGAGGGCAACTTACCATCAGGTGTTAACAATAGAGTATTACTAGCAGATTATACAAACTCATGGTGAGTGAACATTATTCTGTCCCTAGTTATGTTATGCCAGTTGCATGTCCATTTATTGAAAAGATAGTTAGTTTATACTTCGTATACATCTATTGGTTGTAAATCTTAAGTTAGTTGTGAGGATGTTCCAGACTTTGCCATTTTATACCTGAAAATGTAATTCTCCATGTTTATCATTAGATTCAGGAATCTAGAAGAGTGAGTACAGATTTGCTAAGATTCATTTGGGAACCCATCAGGAGATATTTATGAGTACTTTGTATTGATGAGCTGATATTATGAACTGTTGATATTTTGATCTGTTGATATTATGATGTGTCAGTATTTTGATGTTAGTGTTGTCAGTGTCTATATTATGAACTTTCAGCATTTTGATATACATTTGTGTGAGTCTGTGTGTGTGTTTGTTTGTGTGTGTGTGTGTGTGTGTGTGTGTGTGTGTGTGTGTGTATGTGTGTGTGTGTGTCTATGTGTGTGTGTATATTTGGGGGGAGAGAGACTGGGAAGATCAGTAATCTCAATGCACAGACTAATTTTGTATTTTATTTTTTTATTTCTGATGTTTTTATTTTATAATAGCGTGGTGCTGCGGTAGCGTTGTCACCTTACAGTTAGACGTTGCCCGTTCAATTCTCAGTTAGAGCGTCTTCTGTGTGGTGACATGCGTGAATGGGTGTTCCTTCGCTGAAGGTTGTGCGTTAGGCCTGGCAAGCCAGTACGTAAAAATCTACTGCCATCATTAGCGGACCGGAGTTCCGCTGTGGCGACCCCTAACCGGGAAAAGCCGAAAGACACAAACAAAATACTCTTACTCTATGTTTTACCTCTTAAAGTATTTATATTTAGGCTAATCAACTTTATTTGTAGTTTTTCTTAATATCTATAATTAGGTTTTATCAATGTTCCTTAGGACATATGCATAAAAATTTATCTGAAATTAAACTTGAGCATAAATATTTAATAATTTTACGAAGTCAACTTTTACTATGCATTCTCTGGATATAGACTAGTGATGACTTTGCTTAGGCACCATGATCTAGATATTTGATAACCAGGTAGGCCAGGTAGGTGGACTGGTAGACCCTTTTGTGCAATGACCTTGGTTAAGAGAGCATCAACACACCATGGACTGAATTCTGAAAGGTTACTATGAGGTCTACACTTGGTGTACACCTCACATTAACCATTTCTGATTCAGAGATAGCCCCACCACTGTGTTTCAACACAAAAGGGTGCAGCACAGTGGTGGGTTGTCTCCACAGCCTACCATAAAAGCTGATGAGGCATTCAGGGGGAGCAACCTATGCTAATTAGCAATGTGCACCCTTTGGAAATGTCTGTATAAAATACATTGGGTGCCCTTATTAATGAACATAGCCAAATGATTTTGTTCATCCATTATGTTAGAAGAATGTGCCAGGGAGTTTAGCAGACAGGTAGTTTTGGGGAGTGTGTGCATCTTTAAATGTGTATGGCTGCATGTGTGAATGTATGTAGAGATATGAGTTGTATAAGGTGTATATCTGTGTGTGTGTGTGTGTGTGTGTGTGTGTGTGTGTGTGTGTGTGTGTGTGTGTGTGTGTGTGTGTGTGTGTGCCTGAGCATGTGTATCTGCCTTGGACATTGCAATTAGTTAGGAGATAAGTAGTGCAGAGGTGTTTGTGTGTGTGTGTGTGTGTGTGTGTGTGTGTGTGTGTGTGTGTGTGTGTGTGTGTGTGTGTGTGTGTGTGTGTGTGTGTGTGTGTGTGTGTGTGTGTGCTGGAATGTGTTTGTGACTGTGAGAAAGTGAAGAAGGTGGGTACCTGTGCCAAAGTGATGCATGGGTTGCCATTGTTTGCTACCAGACGAAAGTATTGATTTGCACTCGCAGTAGTTAAGAGTAATTCAGAGATCTGCAATTTTGCTGATAATAAGGACTTTCCTCTTTGCAGTTAAAATATCTCTAAATTGCAAATTCCTGCAATGTATAAATGTCCCCTTTTGACCGCAGTTCTTGCTGTCTGCAGTGGGGTTCGTTCTAAATCTCCAGGCACAAAATAATTACAGAATATCAGAATAAGGTTAGTTATAGTAGAAGCACATTTACAGCATTATTAAGAATACCACAGTATTACCAAAAATTTAGAAGCACAAATCAGTACATTACATTAAATTAATACATTGGACTATCATTCCAATAATAAGTAACAGTGAATTCTACTGCAAAGAAACATACAATATTCACACAGAGCAATGTACAATTTTTACACTTTGCACAGGTTTGCAGAGTACCAGCTGTAGGGTGAAGTATGTTATATTGTGGTAGATGAGTAGTCCAACAAACTGTAGCCATTGTCGCTAAAACATGGCTTCACTGGTGAGATGCTTTTGTAACTGTTTTTAATCTGGCAATGAAGAGAGGCATGATATGTCAGCAGGTGAATGGTTCTAGGCAGCTGGACCTGGTCTTGAATGAGCTTTTTCACCTAATACAGTTTGAACCTATGATGTATAAGAGTGGTGCTGTTTTCTGTGTCCTCTGTGTAGGGCTGTTGTCTTATGGGTAAATTTCTCCTTTGTGAAAAGTAGTATCCTAAATCCAAGTTTTTAAGTAGGAGTGAAGTAAACAGAAGTGAGGTTCTAACTGTTGCTGTGAGACATTTCATATTTTGAATGAGGCCAAAGTGGTGAATGTATACATTTGCAAGGAGGGCAGATCTGATTATCTTATTTTCATTTATTTGTAGTTTATGACTATTGGTTCTTACAGTCAGGGCAGTAAGGGATAGGTAATATTCTAGTTTAGGTAGGAGTACTTTTTTGACTATTGCTGTACTGGCTATTGGAAATAGGAGAAAAAAAAGTTTGTAGCGTATCTTAAGCCAGGACAGTACCTTGTTTATGATCCTGCTGGTATCATGGGTGCTGGAACAATAGGCTGAGGGGGTGAGAACCCCCCCCACACACTTTTAACAACTGTCCAATATGCCCTGAAACTGTTGCCAGAATAGTACTTACATGGAAGTATTCCCATTGGCATTTCTGAGGTAATAAAAAGCCAAGGCAGTCAGAAAGGACAATTTGAGTCATAAATTGTCATTTTCTTGCTGCCCACACTCATGGTTACCATTAAAAAGCCTATGCAATTGTTTCTGAGGCATAGAATTTTGGACAAAACCAAAAGTAACAGGAATGATGGCTCAGAACCTTGGACACTTTTTAATTATTATTTATTCATTTAAAAGTTTAATAGATTAATAAAATTATGAAACTTTAATGCAAATTGCACTATATGGGGTTGTTCAGCCAGTTTGCTATCCATCTTACCACATATGCAGTTGATTTTTAAAACAATTACCTTTTGTATGATGCCAGCATGGGAAATGATGTTGAGGTCATTCACTAGGTCAAGACAAGATACACAACATGTACTACAAGGCCACCATCTACAGCCCCTGTGACCCTTTTGGTGAAGTTTACCAGGTTAAATAAACAGGATCTACCCTTCAAAAAGCCAAACTGTTGGGGGGGGGGGTTAAGTCAAACAAGAGTCTTAAAATCACAGTTTATGAGGTTAGTTATAATACCCCCATGGTTTTACAGATGAGGCTTGTAAGGCTGATAAGACTTTAGCTACCCAGGTTAGTTATAAGGCTACCCTTAAGGAGGGATATCACCACTGCAGTACACCACTCATCAGGGACAAAACCAGTAAATAACATAAGTTAAACAGTTTGAGGAGTGTGTCTGCAAGGGCATATTTAACATTATTATGCAACCAGGTGTATGATATGTAGCAATAAATAATGATACAGTTGAAAGGATTGTTGTATAAAAGAAATCTGACAAAACCAAGCATCTTGTATGTTTTTTTCTTATCCAGATGTCACAGTTTTGTAAATGTTTTATGGAGTGTAACAATCCTTGTTGATAAGCTGTGTGATGTACTTAAATGAAGCAATCTTTGACAGCACTGAATATTTTGGCTCTGTTCTCTGGTGAAAGGAAACACTATGATAAAGACTCCATGCTTCCCCCCCTGCTGTCCACTGTCTCCCCTGCATACCCTATTGTGCCTCATACTTTCCCCCCATCTTGGTCTTTACACACCATTAAGATTACTTTTTTTCTTTTTTCCCGTACATTGTTGAACTCTTCAGGTTTTTCCTGCATGCATTGGGCGGGTTCTAGATGCTCTGAGTTGCATTTTAGAGCCTTTTTTTAAAAACATTTGAGCCAAAGATGGCCTGAATAAAAATTGTGGCTTAAGAACGAAATTCATTCTTGTTCTTCATTTTTTCCCACACCCTTTCAACACTCTCTAGATGGCCAAGGCTTATTGATCAAAGCTGATGGAAAATAGTTCCCAATAAACTGAGAAGATAAATGCTTGCAAAGATGCAAGAATCATATCTTAAAAATGGCGTCTGTTTTCCTGTCCAAAGGAAAAAAAAAAGATATCCACCTTTTGTGTATCCCGCTGTTATCAGATTGGGATGACAGTGAATGAATACATGGCCTCAGTCATATTTTTCAGGTGTCGCATACAGCTTGCCTATTCATTCCACCCTTAAAAGACAGCTACCACTAACTGTGTATCCATTCAACAAGAATATAGCAATACATTTTAATTTGTTGATCACAATACTATTACCTCTACCTCCCAATGTTACCACCTGTATATACTTCTGATACATGATTTTTAGGAAAGAGAAGGAAACATTATCACAGTTATTTATTCCAGTGTGTTGATCCTAGACAGTACACTAGCCCTAGACAAGCTATAGTGACATTATGCACATAACTGTCTAGTATGGTTGCACAAAAAGTTAAAGATATAATGAGTACACTATCACAGCCTCACAAAAGCCACAGTGGCCTTGTACGTATAGTACCTCTGAAGTTTAATTGTGAGGAAAATTAGAGAAATAATGACCACACTTTCCCCAGTCGCAAACAAGTTAACTTCTGTGCACACCTTGGAGGTTTGGTTATGAGGAGAATTTAAGAAATAATAATCTTACTGTCCTCAGTCCCCACCATCCACACACACACACACACACACACACACACACACACACACACACACACACACACACACACATATGAGCTATAGCAATTTAGCAAACATCGGTGCCCACTTCTGAACAGGGCCAGTTGTAGAACATGCGTGTCCAGGACAGAAGCCCTCATTGTGTCAAACTCCACTTCTACAACCTGAATTGTGGATGCTACCAGGATCTAGATATTCTCTGATGCATTTTTGTCCTGTTTTTGTAAGATAATAACTTGTAGTGTATTGATCACTAAAATTATGCTCTGAATTTGGGAAGGCATAATTGTTAAGCCCTTTTTTGACATCAGAAAGGTTCTTAAGCTTTAGTTAAGTACTTCTTAGAATTGTTAAGCTCTAGCCACACACAAGAACACTAACAACAATTAGTGGTCACCACAAAAGAGCCATGGGAAGCTGTTAAACACTTTATTTGGACTAAAAAGTCTGACAGAAGTGTTTACAGTATGAATGAAGTGCTTAACAGTTTCGCACCACTCTTCTGTGGTGGTTTCTCTTGGTGCAGCACTGGCAAGTTTGTTACAGCACTATTGCACTTTTTTCTCCAACTTTTGAATATATGGATCCTGGATCACATACACATACCATGCAAGTGCAACATTAGCTTTATTTATATGTTTCTATGAAATTTCTTTGCAGCCATTCCAAATGTAACTCATATTTGCACAGTGTACATCTTGTGTCACAGATATGATTCTGTTATGGCAGTAAACAGCTAAAAAACTGCCCTTTCAGATTACAGAGTGCCACTTTTGCCTTCCAACCCCTCAGCCTACAGCATCTTCCAGCAACCCTGATTGGTACGGACTGAAAAAGTAAGAAATGGGTCCAAAATAAGTCCAAGGTAGTTGCACTGTAAATATATGTATGGAAAAAAATCACAAGGATATTTTTGGATTATTAAGTGTAAAGGATTAAGGCCTTGTTAACAGGTTATGCCCCGTAGTCTAGGATATAAGATATGATTCCTGCCACCTCCATTTGCCTCCTGTGTGGCTCTGAGTAAACAATTTAATTACACAGAGTTCCTGGGTTGTCTCTGTAAAGGTTTCCAGTGGGCTTACCTGGTTAACAAATGAATAAAAAATACATGCATGTATTTTTTATTATGTTTCATGCTTAGTTTGATGATGCCAGCCCAGCTAGCTGGAATTTTGTAAAAACTTCAATGTCATTTGTGAACATTCCTATGATTTATACAGAACTGTATGTTATGCACTGAGCTTTAGGAATATAACCACAGTATACCCTACTGGAAAAGAACAGAAATGTATGTAAACTATATACCTGTGCAAATGTATGTTTTAATAGTAGAAGCTGGAACATGCAGAGTTAACTTTCAAAACTTCAAGAAAATAAGTTGGAATCAAAATATTTTACAACTGTGTCATCTCTCAGTTTCAATGCAGCAAGCAGACACAATGTCTAGAGCTAGAAGTTTTTCTATTGTCTTGAAAGTAATTTTAATTACTAGGTTTAAAATGTAAAGTGTTTTATTGCTTTCTAGCAGCTGCATAGCTGAGAGATATGTACTTCTCACACAAAGATGATAAAACTCTATTGGTATCTGTTAACCTGGGAATGGAAGGCAGGTGACAAAGAGTGATGTCATCCAAGTTGACCCAGCAGTAATGTTTGATAGTAATTTAAGAACTGTCTCAGAGAAAGACTGTGCATTTTGTATCTTGTCTTGGACCTAGAAACATCCATTCATCATCAAATGCATTCGCCTTGCTAATAAGTAACTAGGGTACAGTAATTTCTTAGATATAGTTAGGAATATAGTGAAGATTAGTTTATATGTTTTCTGTATTTATTTGAGACTGTCCTGCAATATTGTTTTAAAATATTTCCTGTGATTCTGCACTCTGCAGTTACTGTGTTGTTTGAGTATTGTCTTGTTCTTTTATTATTTATTATTAAATACAATTAAACCTATCTTTGTGGCTGGTTTGTTTACACATATTTAAACCCTTAGGATACTTGCATCTATATTTTGTGACACTGTACAGGCCACTCCTAAATAGCCTTGGTCTTGGTGACACTTACCATTTGGATAATAGTAACATTACACAGTAGGATTGCTCACCCTTTGTAAGGGCCTTTAAGTAGCTGATAAGTAGGGGTTGGTGGCAGTGATAACTACCTTATAGCCTGGGCAGAAGGGTGCATAGCTAGTAAACCTGTGCCAGCCTTCCCCAGGTGTGTATGTGTTTGTATATAAATCAAATCTCAAAGTGTGTGTGTGTCAATTACTTGGGCAAGGACACAACATACTAGTTGGACAGAGAGGGTGCTGGAGGTCTTGACTTGACCCCGTCAGCTGAGATCTTAACCCTATAGCTGTGCCAGTGGGGAGCCTAATTGAGGGATCTGGAGAAAGAAGGAGAAACCAGCCCCAGACTAACTATGATCTCTGTGTTTTCTTAAGGGAAATTGTACTTTACTTGGTGTGTACTTGTCACCCTCCCATTGTGTACCTCCCTCACTGTTGCCAGTGGTGAGGACTGAGGCTCCTTGATTACTGGGCCAGTGCAGGGGCATCACACTTAGGGCAGCTAAAGAGTTCCTGACCAGGAAAAAATATTTGTGATGAGTAATATACAACACATGCAAGCAAGCAACACACACGTTTTAACAGTAAGAAACAGAACCGAAATTTGCATGATATTTTGCTACTGACAGATTACATCATGGTTTAAATGGCCACATAAAATTGGGAGTAATATGAATGGACACTGAAATCATCCTAACTTAGTGAGGGATGTGGGATGGAAAGAGGAATCATACAGGCAAGGCAATGCTACAGTAAAATTGTTTTATGCCCCATTAGGACGCATAGAACATGTATACTGAGAACAGAAACAAGCAGACATTCAAAGCACTGTAGCCTCATCATTTTAATAAGTTTCCACTAGGATCCAGATACCATGCATCAACAGAGCTGGACAATGTTCACAGTAGTGTATGTAGCTTGAAGTAGGAGAAAGGCCATATATTAATGGAAGTGTCTTGTTAGAATGATCCAAAGTGTAGAATGAGACAGATAGATTAAACATGGGAGATGTAAAACAGGCTTGAGAAAAAAGGATGGTATGTTGACTAGATCTTGTAGGTGACCCAGAAATGACTCACATGTAAACTTTTCAGCAGGCTGTAGTGAATGTCTGGAGAACAACATTCTTCTGGAAATCTGTGTTTTTCTGTATACTAATGCTCTGGGGTACTCATACTACAGGGTACTCATACTATTGGGGTGCTTACACTATGGTGTCTTAGATGTTTTGCTTTTGAAAGAAGATATCAAATAAGCAAAGAATGCTGTCAGTATGCTGTATATAAGATTATTAGCAGTACATAAAACAATATTCACTATATGTCTTTCATATACCTGTCATAACTTTGCCAATTAGTAAAAATGAATTATGTAAATATAACTGAAGAATAACTGATCCTGAGAGTTTTGAAGGCTGCAAAAGCATTAACAATAAGTTGTGCAAAAGCACATCACCATCTAGATATATTATTTGGCATTGTGTATTAGTGTCCTGCTCAAGAATTAGGTAACATATGACTTTGTCAAATCATGGCTAGTTTATAGGGCTATAGGACAGACAGAACAGATATTAAAGCTGTAATTACAAGCTGGTAGTTTTTAGGGTTTTAGGGCATGTGGAAGCAAATGTTCTTGCAGATTATTCATAAAAAGGCAGTATAGAATCTCTAGCTGTCTCATGTACACTGACTGCTTGAAATATAATTTTATTTAATTTGGTTTGATGATACAACTCAAAAAGAGATACAGCCACTACAATACTTATATCTGTATGTGTATGAATGAGGTCAGGGCTTCTCTACAAGTTAGGCACAGACATCTGATTGGGTTATAACTTTCCAGTTAAATTTCTTCAGTGTGACCTTTCCTTGAATTTTCCCAGGTCCTATCCCTGTTTTAATTACTGAAGTGCAGAGTTTATTTGTGTATAAAACTGCTGTAATGAAGTAAATGGTAAAAACACAGGTTTATTAAAATTTGGATTAGCGCTTTCACAAATGTGCTTCTTCAGATCCTAACATGAAACTGCTGTGTTCTGCTTTGGGGATTTTCTTCTTTCCTTATTGATGTATGACCAGTAAGTCTGAATCTATAATCAAAAGAGACAGGAGAGCAAAGAGGATGGCACAGTGGTGCAGCGGTTGCGTTTTTGGCTCACAGCAAGAAGTTCTCCAGTTCAGTTCTTGGTTGGGGTGCCTTTGGTGTGGAGTCTGCATGTTCTTCTTGCATCTGTGTAGGTTTCCTCCCACATTACAAAAACATATGTCTGGAGTATTTCTCTCCAGGCCTCTGCTGAAAATTGGCTTTGTTCCAAGTTGGACTTTCCTGGTAAACAAATGTTAAATAAATAAAGCTTCCTCCTACTCATGACGGCTGACATGAATATGTACAACAATGTGGTCAGCATCTACTAATGGTTGCTTAATATCTATTTTATTTGCATGTCATCGAAAGAACCATAATACTTCAGAAGCATATTAATTGTTCCCCTGCAGAATCAATGTTTTTGATCAGTGTAGGTGGTGTTTCACCAGGATGCATTCTCTTTTAGTTCTGATTGCTTTTGTCTCAGTAGATCCTGTCTATATTGATCTTAGGGTAAGCTGTGTTCTGTTTCATAGAATTTCAGATGCAGCCTAATAAATGAGATTTGGGAACAAACCCATTTATCCAGGGACAGCTTCTGTGTTTGGGGGTTATGAAGAGATGATAAAAAAGGGGAGAGTAGGGTCAGTGGAAGGGGGAAGGATGTTAGGACTTGGATGGAAGTGGAGTGAGATTAGGTACGACTGTGGGCAAAGAATGATTAATTTAGCAGGGAGGAGGGTTGAGGAGGAAGTGAGATAGGTGTTAGGAGGGGCTTAAGGATTTTTATATGAGTGTACCTGGGAAGGGATCAGATATAGCTGTGAACTTGTTACTAGAGGATTATGTCCAAGATGACCTGTAGGTACTTCAGTGGACAGGTAGGCCTTGGATTAATAATTGTGGGCATTGAGGAGGTGGGGATTGTTTTTTTTTTTTTTTTGTGTGTTAGGTCTGCTCTGAGCCCAGAGTAGTGTTTTGAAATAACCCAGCCCCTCAGAATTTGGTATAGTTAGAGTAGTGCTTTGTAATACCCCTCAGCCCCTTGGCAATTGGTATAGTTAGAAAGTGATAGTCTTATGCATTTTTGGTTGGATCAGCCATTTTCCCAGGCTACTAGATGGTTACAGCTGTATGGGAGGCTTTGATCAAGTCAGGATATGGGATTCATGTTTTTGAGGGGTAGTGTTTTCTAGCTAGTCATATGGTTGTTTGCCTCAGGGAGACCATGATAGATTATGGTTCCGAGCCGTACTAGATCATGGTGGTCCTCTTCATGGTCTTGTAGTTGTAGCATAGATTGAGTTATGGTTGGTACGGATGTAATACTGGTGAGGTAGCTTGACATAGTTTCCCTTTTCCTTGTCTAGATGTAGTCTGGTGCTGGCGAGGAGTTCCAGGTACTGTGATTAAGTAAGCATTCTCAGGATGAAACCTTCTACCTCACATTTTTGAGTAACTTCAGCTGTTGAGCTTTTAAGTTTGGTGTTCTGCAATTATTTATTGGTTGTTGGCGGTGAAATTTAGTTAAACATTTGTTGTTGGTTGTGGTATGAACCCCTAAGGCTTGTTTGTGCCTGGTATTTTTCCAGCCAAGCCTCGAGTGTCATTTTGCAGGCTGTGAAGCTCTAAGATTAATGGTCACTCATGGCGCAAGTGTGGTTGAGCATTGTCCATTATGGGTGGAGGGAGGGACATAGTGCAAGAGCACAGATGATCAGTCCATGGTTTAATTTCTAAATACTTTGGTGAGTGAGGATAAGTTTGTATATATATATATATATATATATATATATATATATATATATATATATGTATAAATAAAATGGAGAAGTTAAAAAAAAAACAGGATGCAGACAGAGTTTGTTGGGGTATGCTGTGTGAGCAGTAAGCAACAGAGTGCAGGGGAGAAATGGCTGTTGGGTACCAGTCAGCATGAATCTCCATGACTCCATCTCAGATTTGTCCCTCTTAATCCTTATGTGGATGATGTTAGGTCAAACATTAGGTGGTTCCATTATGGTTGAGGTGCTTACCTCACATACACCAGGTACAGGGTTTGTTTCTCACTTTAGAAAGAATCAGTGATACGTGATTGGAGGTAATATTATGAGTGATGGTGAGTGTCCCTGATGGTCTTTGGTGATTAAAGAGAAAGGTATAGTTTATTAGTAAATGGGAATCCAGATTGGGTAAATAAGATTAGGGCAGAGGATCGTTGGCTTGGAGGGAGTAGGGCGGGCTGGGTAGCAACAGTTAATGTTGGCAGGCTCAGATCCTTGAGCTAATGGCACAGGTGGCTTAGGGAAGTTGCATGTGTTTATTTATTTATTTTCACTAGTCCTTAATGTTGTTCTTTCTTTTGCAGATGCTGGGAACATAGACTTTGCAGCAGAGCTGGGTGGCCAGTATCTCACAGGCAGAATAATTATTTTGAGAATTGCTAACTGGTGAGCCCACAGCAGCAGAGGTGTACCCAGTCTGATGAGGATAGAACAGGTGGTGAACACCAAGTCAGGGGCCCAAGGGAAATGGGCACTGTACTCGATGTATGGCAGTACAACAGAGATTCTGGCCACAGGAGCTGTGCAGAGTGTGGTTGCAGGTAATGATACTTTGTTGGTCAGTCTTGGGGAGGGTGGGGCTAGCCCAGGTGTAGGCAAGGATAAGGAGCCACATCAGCAGCTCATGAGACAGTGAACATTGTATAGAGATGTAAAAGGTTTACTGCAGAAAGGCAACTCCATGGGGCTACATTCAGTGGGGAAGACAACTTAGAGTTGTCTATCGGGAGTTTAGGGTCATCTGTAGGTGAGGTGGAGTCAAAGAAGCAAGAGGTAGGTTTAAGTTTTGGGATCCAACAAGGAGATTGATTAGATACACAGGCATTAGGTCAAGGGAAAGTGGGGATCTTTATAACACCTCACATAACGGTGTCAGTTAAAGAAAATATCTGAAAAGGGAAGTACGTAGATGTTTTTGAGATAATTGATGCTGAGGGAGTGTAACACTTGATGGCTGCAGAAACAGAAAATTATAAAGATATGCTAGTGGCCTTAGCAGTGCTGGGGAAGAGGAGAGTTGGTAAGCTGTGAGTTAGAACATGGAACAATTGGATGCTGGGTTTCATGTACTACATGTCAGTTTGGATGGAGAAGGATAACTCCCTGGTAGTACCACTTCTGATGCATTTTCTCTCGATTTGTGAGGCACAACTTTTGCAGGTGGGTAATGCCTTGTTGTGGTATGATCAGCAGTTTCCTAAGTGAAAAGTGGTGGATCACTCCCTGCTTTGGGAAGTTAGGCACCCTGACATCTGCTTAGCCACCATGATGGTATACTTTGGGTTTTGAAGGAACATTGGAGAGTATGTGAACATTTTTGGGGATGTTTGATGAACTGGGTGTCCCATTGGCTACATAGAAGTTAGAGGGCCCTGCCAAGGCATTGTGTTTCTTAGGCTTGCTAGTGAATGTGGGACATGGTTTGTTTTGTTTAACATTCGAGAAGTTAACAGATTTGAAGAAAAGATTGGGTGGGTGAGGTTCCAGGACAAGGTGCAGATTAGGGATGTCATGGAGCTTTTACAGTCCTACGGCCACTGAATTTTGCATGTCAAACAATTCACCTGGATTGTAAGTCCATGCCCTTCTTCTTAAAAGGGGGTAGAAGTAAACATCATTGAGTGAGGATTGGTAATCTGGTGTGTGCTGATTTAGCACTGTGGTTGTCCATTTTGGAGTAGTTTAAAGATGTTTCCTTTTGGCAGATGGATTGGGTTGGTCAAGGGGAACTGCAATTGTTTACAGATGCGGTGGGGGGGTATTGCGTAGGGAGCATTTGTTAGTGGTGAATGATCTGTGGCCCTATGGCCTACAGATTGGAAGGATGAATGGAACAAGGATGTAGCCTTTTTGGAGTTAATGCCAATCTGGGTGGCATCTGTGGTGTGGCAGGATAGGTTGCAGGGAAAGAGAGTTATTTTTCATCTGGACAACATTGCAATGGTGGAAATTTTACAGTTTAATACAACAAAGTCTGAATTGCTTTTGTTAGTATTACAGAGGTTGGTTTTTGCAGAGCTTGGTGATTAATTTTCTTTTACAAGAGTGCATTTGGCAGGTGCTAGGAATGGGATTGCTGACAGTTTGTCTCGCTTTCAGTTTTCCAGGTTCAGCAGTTAGCTCTGGAGGCAGCAGGTAGGCTGGTGGTGTTGCCAGACAATGTGTGACAGATTGGACTGAAGTAACCGGATGGCTGGTGCAGCAGTCTTGGGCATCTTCCACAAGGAAGGTGTATGGTAGGGCATTACATGATTTTGATAAATTTGTTTTGCAGGTGATTGAGGAAGAGGGAGTTTGGTCAAAATTGTTATTCCAATATGTGGCTCGGGCTTGAGTGCAAAGTAAGGTGGTTAATTCGGTTAAGGTGGATCTGGCCATAATCAGTATATGTGTGTGTGGTGGGGTTGCATGATTTTACTAAATACTGGACAGTGGCTTGTATGTTGAAGGAATGGGGTAGAGTTGCTGGTGTGAAGATGGACAGGTGATGGCCATTGACAAGATAGGTTCTGAAGGTTATGTTGTGGGGTTTAACTTTGGTGAATAGTGTTTCAGGGGAATATACTTTGTGGGTGACATTGACTTATGGATGTATCATCGACCGTTTAAGGTGTCAGAGTTGTTAGGATCACTAATTTGGCAGGATGTGACAGTATTTTCTGTGTCAGTACACATTTGGCTACACAGATCTAAAATGGACCAGTTGGGGAGCGGGTCATGAAGATAGTTCTGGGAAAGGACAGGAATGACTGGTTGTGTCCAGTGGGTTGGGCTAGAAGATTAATGAGATTTTATGTAGGGAGTTCTCAGGACTTGGTTTTTCAGTCGAGGTGGGTAAGGTGATAATGGATAATCAATTTGTATGCATGAGCATATGCATAAGCCCTGTGGTGCTTGGGATAAGTACGTAGCACTATAGTGTATAGAGCTAAATAGGTAGTGGTTCTAATCTCAACAATGACAACTCAGTGCATGTGTGTAAGTTTATCCCTCTGACGCTGTGAGTATGTCTTGCCAATGTGTGTGCAATGCCAATACATTTACCAGACTCCAAGTCAGACTGCTGACCAGTCACGAGTGGAGTCCCACAGGGATCGGTCCTGGGTCCTCTCCTGTTTGGCATCTAGTTCTCAGAAGTCCAGGCCAACATGGATAGACTTTGGCTGACCAAGTTCACAGATGACTGCAAGCTGGAAACCATTATTAAATCCCCAAGTGATGCAGACATCCTACAGAAAGGCCTCACTGAGACCAGTGACTGGTGTTTAAACTATGGCCTTAAGCTTAATGCCAAAAAATGCGTCATCATCCCCTTTAGGAAAAATGCAGTTCCCACTAATTACCACATCGATGGGAGCCCACTGAACACTGAAAGCTTTATAAGAGATCTGGGGACACAGGTTGACAGCAACCTCTCCTTCGACCACCACATTGCCACTGTGGTCAGAAAGTCCTTCTATGTGGCACATCTCATTACCAAGGGTTTTGCATCCAGGAAGAAAGAGGCCATCATTTCTCTCTACTCTTCCTCATTAGACCAATCATAAAGTATAATGCCCCATTTGGCATATACCTCACTAGACACTTGCAACAGCTGGAGAGGCCACAAAAGTATCTCATGAAGAGGATCCTAGGCCTTAAACACATGTCCTACACAGACAGAGTAAAAAACTCCAGCTATTCTCTGTCTCATATCGTCTACTAAGATGCAATCTCTGCTTGACTTACAAAGCCATATCTGACCCAACTCTGTTAGAAATGCTACGTCTAAAGAAATCCCAATCCCTCCACACCACAAGCTCCAGAGACCTCAGCCTCATTACCACAATCAACAGAACATGCTGGAGGGACAGGTTCATAACCCAGAGGCTGCCCATGCTCTGGAATAGACTTTCCATACATGTCAAGCAGAGCACCTCACTGGCCCTCTTCAAGAGAAATCTTGATGAGTGGATGGGAAATAGAAAGTTCACCCCAGGGATCACTCCAGTTGTTCTGCTTGATAGAGGCACTGGGAACTAACATCCAGTGGCACAAGGCCAGGGCACTTCTATGGGCTAGGCTTGTAAAGGCTCCAGGGCCATTAGCCTAGTACACACATATTAACCTATGAACCTATGGAGAGAGCCTTTCAGTGTATTGGTTATCCAGTGAGAGAGGTTTTCACTCACTTTTGCATGGGAAGGGCTTTGGGTTTAGTGAGCAAAGACAGATCAGTTGAAGTTATTAAAAGGGTAGGTCATTGGTCTTCAAATACCTTTCTGTATTATATTAGATAATTGGCTAAGGTGGTTGGCTTAGTATTAAAAGTATTTTTTTCCTTTCTAGGAAAAGAGATTGTCATTCTGGGTCATTCCTATATTCATTGGGTGGCAAAGTGGGCTGCAGTTAGGCTGGCTGATAGTGAATAGGGTTTACATCGCTTGGGGTGGAAAGTCATATGGCATGGTGTCACAGCCTTCAGGTGGCATCAGCTCATGGTTGAGATTGTGTTTATACAGTCACAGACTCAGCTCCCATGAGTCTTGGTGGTTCATTTGGCAGTTAGTGATTTGGGAATGATTCCAAAGTGACAGTTGGTATATAGGATAAGAGAGGATTTGGTTAGTTTGAAGAGGTTATATCCGGGCATGTGTATCGTGCTGTCTGAAATAGTACCATGTTTAGTTTGGAAGAATGCTTGCAGTTTTATGGCTTTACAGCAGGCTTGTTAGTTTGTTAATTTTAGGCTGCCAAGACAGCTGGTTACTGTGGGTATTCATTTGATAAAGCATAAGGATTTCAATGGCAAGGACCACGTTTGGTTCAGAGAGGATGGAATGCACTTTGAATGAGTTTGGTTTGGATCCATTTAATGTACACTTAGGTTTGTTTTTAGAGGGCTTGGTGAGAAGGAACAGCCTGTGTCAGGCTGGTGGATGGAGAAGAGGGGCAGGCTTATCCCACTTTTGTTCCTCCTTTGTTGTTGGATGTTTAATTCAAGGAGTTTGAGGGATAAAAGTGAGGGGTGGTACACTGCTTTAATAAGTAAGACTAAGCGAGCAGTGGTGATGACACTGCTTATTTGGCAGGGTGAGCGGGGATACACAGCTCTGCTGAATGGTTACATATCCATGCTCAAGCTGTAATTAATAAATTACAAATGTCATTCAAAAAAGTTATATTTAAGAAAGTTTAATAAAGGTCATCAAATGTCATTTGGTGTGGTGTGTTTCACTGAGGGGGACCCGGACAATAAGCATTTTCACCTCTGAAAGTAGTTGTATATTTACTATAGTTACAACAGTAAGCTAACTAACTCTGAAGTAATATTAGCTAGGGAGGGATTTATTAATATCACAACTATGCCTTTAAAGAGCACAGTACAGATTTTTTACTCTGTTTTATGATGCTTTGAGTCTCTTTTCACTTGAAACAACAGTCAAAAAATACCACAGTCACCAAAGTGCTACTGTCAAATTCTAATGTAACGCAGTCAGAAAAATGCAATTAGGTCAGACTGACAAAAATCGATTTCCATATAACCAAGTTGGAAAGAATCGTGAAGAGTTTTGTATATTAGAAAATTCAGTGTTTCCTTTAGAATCTTTTCTATCACATTACGCATTACCCAAGTCAGATACACAGTCCTGTATTTCTAAAGGGGATTCATGTTGATTTGCCAGGGGCAATGTTGCTCGGCCCTTACTCTAAGGATGACGAGCAGGCAGGGTAGTTCATTTAGGAAGCTTTATTACATGAAAACACATCAGGATGAACAGCAGCTTCAGTAACTATAAACGAACTGATTAACAAACAGAGCTTACACACAGACATGTTTACAATACAACATCTTAACACAAAATGGCACTCTCTGCACATGCTCAGTAATGAATACACTTGTACATGCCCACAAGAGGTTTCTTAAAGAGACATGTACACTGATCTACATCCTCCCTCTTAAAGAAAATAAAGCAGTTAGGCATGAATCAATATACACAATCAGAAAAGAAAACATAATGCTCAAATGATTCATATTGTCATGTCCAGATCGCTGTATATCTGGAACATGGTCTCAACACTTGACCAGATCATGTGACATAACCATCAGGACTGTACTTAGCAAAAGGGACAGATTTCAGTGAACAGCTCACTTTGGGATTTGTCACAGGAATGGAAATTGCTTCTGGAACTTCCTCAGGAACTGGAACACCGTTCAACTCAATCTGAGATAAAGAGTCTTTCTCACAGGCTATGTGCTGTGGTACAGGCTTGGACACCGGTATCAAATGCTTCCAATTCTGCCTGAATTCTGATCCTTGTGATTCCACAGTGTATGATCTTGGCTCTGGGCAAATGTTTTTCATGACTCCAATATTTTCATAACTGTAAAGATAGGTGATGGCTGCCAGCCTAGCCAGATAGAATTTTGTAGATAATTCTGTCACTTGTAAATATTAATGTAAGCCACATGCTTGTTCTCTTTGCTAAATGTTGAACTTCAAAAAGGTAACCACATTGCACTCTGCTGGAGGAAAGCTGATAAGTCAAGCATTGTGAAATTCTTTGAGCTAAAACCCGGAGCTGAGATGTCTAGATGGAGGCATTCTGCCTACTGTTTTGAGGCCAGAGTTAATAGCTAGAATTTACATGTATTTCCTTTATTGCTCTGGCTTCCTGACCAGCTGCAAGATCAAAAGGGCTACTAAGCTTTGAGTTTCTGTTAGCCTGGGAACCAGAAAGAAATGATGTAATCTGAAATTAATCAGTGGTACTGTGTTATCAATTTAAGGACAGAAAGAATGAGAGCATTTGAACATTTGTCTTGAAAACATCCAATATCACCAACCCTGTCTGTGTTCTATATGTAAGTTTATTTTAGAACCGTGTTTTCACCTAGATATAGCTATGAAATAGGAAGATTATACTAAGTGTTTTTCTGTGTTGATGTCAGAACTATTCTATGGTATTATTTTAAGCAATTTCCTGTGATCTCTGAACTCTTGGACTAGCACTGAGTAGTAAGAAGTACTGTCTTGTGTTTTTATTATTTATTATTAAATATTTTTAAACCTTTCAACTGTGGCTGTTTTGTGTAGAGATAATTTAAGCTCTAGAGTACATTGCATGTATATAGTGATACTGTCCATGTCACTCCAAATAAGCCTTGACTGTTTACACTTACTATTTAGATAATAATATTGCACAGTATAATTGGACACCCTTTCATAATGGCCTTTTGGTAGCTGATAAATATTAGTGGGTGGTGGCAGTGACTTCTACCATATAGTCTAGGTAAAAGGGGCACAGCTGGAAAACCTGTGCCAGCCTTCCCCAGGAGTGTCTGTGTGGTAGTATATAACTCTTATCTTAAAGTGTGTGTGTTTGTGTGTGTGTGTGTGTGTGTGTGTGTGTGTGTGTGTGTGTGTGTGTGTGTGTGTGTGTGTGTGTGTGTGTGTCAGCTACTTGGGTAGAGACATGAAGCACTGGTTGGACAGAGAGGGTGCTGGAAGTTTTAGCTTGCCCACTAGGCTGAGATCTGGACCCTATAGCTGTGCCAGTGGGGAGTCTTATTGGGGATCTGGAGAGAAAGGGAGAAACCAGCCCCAGACTGACTGTGATCTCTGTCTGCTCTTGAGAGAAATTGTACTTTACTGTGTGTGTATTTATTATCCTTTCCCTATATGGATGCCCCTCACTGGTATTAGTGGTGAGGATTGAGGCTCCTTGATTGCTGAGCCAGTGCACGGGCATCACAATAACCTTTAGATGTTTGCATCCTTACCGATTCTCCCTCTCATAATAGATTGAGTGATGTGCTGGTCTAATCATAATAGGACTTCTGGGTTAGGCATTTCTTCAACAGATTGGCTTTCACTGACCTGTTATTCTTGACACATGGAACCAACAATTGACTACTGATTGGTAATGTGGTTCTGGTTTGTCTCGACAGAAGTCTCTGAGAAGGTGAACCAAGATGTTTATCAAGAGGAATATTTCTGAGATTCAAGCAATTCAGGAAAATATCACTATTGTCTCATTTTGACTTTTCTATTAACTGCTTTGCACTTTGAACTGTGCATTATGCCAAAACATTTGAATGAGGATACTCTGGTCTACTCGTGATATGAGTAAAGTCCCACTCTTCGGCAAATCTTTTGAACTGCTGGCTTGTAAACTGTGTGCCATTGTCAGAAATAACTTTGTGTGGAGATCCATGGGTTGCAAAATGACGCTTCATCTTAGTAATGACAGTATTGGATGCTACAGTGGGAAGAAGGTCAATCTTGAACCAATTGAAGTAAGAGTCTACTAACACCAAGTAATGTTGACCATTCCACTCAAAAATGTCAGTAGCTACTGTCAACCAAGGTAGTTCCAGAATCTGGTTCAGCTTAAGTGGTTCTTTCTGTTGATGTGGCTTTGTACTGTACCCACTGAACAAGATGAAAGTACTCTCTTAATATCTTGACATAAAAGGCCAGTAGAGTCTGCTCCTTGGTGACCATGATGTAAGATAGTAATGTACTTGGGTTGCAAGGATTTGGGAACAATAACTTTCGGACCGTTCATGATAATACCATTGTCAGACAAAATCTCATCTCTTGTATGGAAAATAAGGTTGCACTTCTGGAGGTAAACTAGATTGCTTTGATGGCCATCCTTCCTTGAAAAGGTAGCTGAGCTTTTGTAAAACTGGATCTGCAGCTGTGTGATGTCTCAGCTCTTCAGGACTTTGGAAGAAAACTTTTTGACTTCCATGACTTCAAAATCAAATTACTCATTGCCATGCTGTTCATTGGGACTTCCGGGTGATCTGGATAATGTATCAGCAAGATAAAAAAGTTTATCTTTTTTGTAGACAAGAGTGAAATGATACCTTTGCAGTCTCAACATCATGCATTGCAATCTGGCTGGGACTGAATGCATTGGTTTTCTCAAGATAGTGACTAAAGATTGATGATCTGTTTTGATTTGGATAGGTCTACCATACACATAATCATGGAACTTGGAACATTCAGACACAATTGCCAAAAGTTCTTTTTCTATCTGACCATACTGCATCTCAGCTTGGGTGAGAGTTCTGGATGCATAAGCAACAGGTTGACCCTCTTGTAAAATGACTGCACCAAGACAAAATTTTGAAGCATCACATGAAAGAGCAACTGGCTTGTTGATCTCATAGTATCTGAGAGAAGGTGGACTGGCAATTCTCTGTTTCAGGACATCAAATGCTCTCTGGTGCTGTTCTAACCAAGACCAAGATACATCCTTACATGTTAGCTCTCTGAATGGTGGGATATTTGACTCAAGTCTGGAATGAACTTACCTAGATAGTTAACCGTTACAAGAAAACATTGCAGGGCTTGAACATTATCTGGAGCTGGCATTTCAAAAATGGCTGTTTGCTTAGAAGGGTCAGGTCATAAGCCTCAACTGGTGAACAAGTGACCAATGTAAGTGTCTTCTTGTGGCATGAATTTGCATTTAAAATTCACTTGATGTGCCCTTTCCAGAACATTTCTGAGGTTTCTGTCATGCTCAGCTTCACCATTACCTCCAACCAGTATGTTGTCTACTATCAGTGGCGGCTGGTAACTTCAAATCAGGAGACAGCTGAATAGGTGGGGTCAATGGGAATGGGTGTGGCCAACTAGAAAGGGGAGGAGCAATGCTCAAAACCACAAAAACTGTAACTTTAATTAAATACGCTGCCCTGGGTGCCAAACCATCATTATGAGAGTCCAATCAAGACAAAATTAAATGCAGAAGTAAAAAAATATTTCAATTCATTGGCTGCATGACAGCTTACTTAATATCTAGATGGAAACAAAAAGGATTTGAGACATGAAAAAATAAATTACTTTTTAAATACATTACTGGAATGCCAGTCAAAATTAAGTATAAGAAAAACAAGCAGCACTTAACTCAAATCACTTCTCCTTGCACTCCAGTTCTAATTATAATTTATATTCACCTTTATTAAAGTACCAAGTAACATGCTGAAAGTAGCAATCTCTGTGATACCCCCACTTGTAAAAATGTTTCTTATCCAATAAAGACCTACTGCCTGACAGCAACTATCTACTTGTTTCATGGGGAAAACATGATCAAAGTAAAAAATGAAAAGCAAGCAAGAAACAAGCTCAACATATATTGCTTAAAGGATTACTGCACAGGATATGGACCACACATGATAGATTGGCATTCTGTTTAGTTTGCAGGTAAAGCCTGTAATAAGCTTAACATAATGTAATCCTGTCCTTTATTACAAATACTGTCATATGCATTTCAATACCCAAGGCTTATACATTATCTAGTTATGTAAGTATTCTCTGCATGGCAACAACAGAAAGGTTTTCAATGTTGGCAATACTGCTTATTAAAACTTACTTGCATCTTACAATATCAGACAAGCTTACCTGATGGTCATTATAGCACTGCTACTTAAACACAGAGGAAAAGGCACTTTCTGAATAATAATAAGCATAAATCAACAGTATAAAAATATGACAGAAACCAGAACATTTTCCAAAATCAATGACAGATGAAAAGCCACTGTAGTACTTGTGTTTACCTTGGATGGAGGGGAATAGTCTGCAGATTTACACTGCATAACTGCTCCTTGCCTTGCTTGGACACATCCAGAGTCACTACATGGGGGAGTGGGGTGCAACAAGTTTGTCACAATTTTAAATGTCTCTGGCTGACTGTGATGGCCCTGACATATTTCTCATACCTCTCAACCTCAGAGCAAGAAATCTGGACAAAGCCATACATAGAAGAGGGACAAAGGCCCAAAAATAAGGACAATTTTTAAATATTGCTCTTTTAAACTTAGAAAGATAATAGAATTGTAGGGCTTGCATTAGTATGAATTTTTTGAAGGGTATGAAATCTGAAACTGAAATGTCTGCCATTATTTTCTAACTTCAGTCTTTAATGTTTTGACACTAATTTGCCAAAAAAACACAATGTTATGCAAAATGGACCAAAAATGTGATGCAAAAATGTAAAATAGCCAGACAATACAGCTGGGATCCTGTCAAAGAAGGGACACTTTTTAATATTAGTACTGCTAACTTGAGCAGCTGACAAAATAAAATAATCTACATGCATTTCTGAAATAAAAGTAATCTATAACTGATTATTACAGTAATTTATTAATTGTAAACCCTCCATGTTTTCTTCCAAAATTGCCATTTTGCAGAGGTATTATTAGGGGAAGAGCAACATTTTGAGCCAAAATCGGGGAAAGTTGAGAGGTTTGGATATGCCTAATTCTATAAAGCAATTTATTTGCATGTACCTCTCAACCTGTTAATGCAGGAAATCTGGACAAGGCCAAATATATTGGGGGAACATACAAACACTACTAAAAATTGCTCTTGTATAAACTTAAGACAGTTGATAGAATAACAGGTCTTGCCTTAGCATGCCTTTTTCTGAAGGTTATAATGTCTGAAACTCAATATCTGTCATTTAGTGACTTCATTGCTAAATGATTTGCCAGAAAAACACACATTTTATGAGGAACAAACCAAAAAATAAGAAGCAAATATCTAGTCATTCTGCAAAAATATGGACAGCTGAGTGGTACAGTTCAACCGGGGCTGTCTGAGTTTGCTGCCCTTCCCCTCTCAAAATCATGGTCGAATGGAGCCTCCCCTCTGCAGCCATTCCAATGTCCCATTCCTTGGTTATTTTGCCCCATTTACCATAAACAATATAATGTGCATACTGCTTTACTGCTGCAATGATTTGGACTTCATTTGAAAGTTTTATTTTGCATTTTTACAGCACAAACCCCAATAGATATCTGCTAAACAAAGCAATGCAGTCTCACAATGAAAACAGACTTAGCATTAAAACTTCTCTGCCCTTGAAACTCACATGCATTGAAACAGCATTGAAACCCACATTCAAAAAAATACATTTTGCCAGTGGCAGATAAAGATTAACTTTGGGCTGTTTTCAAATCATAGGCCCCTTTTGGGCTGTTTTCAAATCATAGGCCCCTTGAACACTAAACATACACATGCTCTTTGATAAACGTTCCCGATTGTATTAAATTGTATTCCTTGTACAATACAGTACAGTTGTTAGACGGCATTTTAAATTTATTGTTTTGAACATTTTTCCAGTAAACAATGAAACAAAATGCATGCACCAATGACAAAACTACCCAATTCAGAACATTTCCATCATAAAAGTCTACTCAACCTTCTACAGTCCACCAGTATCAGTAAATATGCACAATCTCTGTAGTAGTAAAAGTCATCTAAATAATTACACATTAAAGAAATCTGTAACAATGAAGAGGTTGCTGTTAGCAAACAACTTTATATGTCATTATTTATTCATCTACAAATAATGTGCCTGTTGCCCTTGAGGAATAAATTGCCTATGTTGCATGCATTAAAAAAAAATGACAAGCTAGTAATATCGCAATAGGGAATGTATGGCAAACTGATAACAGGTTCATAATTACTACTCTAGGTATCTTCGCCAAAAAGGACTGCAGCATCCACCCCCTTTACAACACAGTACAGTATCTGCAATGCATCTACCTACTGTGGGAGTAAAACCCACAGCCTTCTGCAGCAAAAGCAAGTACACTACCTGTTGTGCTATTAACAATGCAAGCAGACTTAGCATCAGCAAGCAGCACTAAACTTTTGTTCCCCTGCAGCTCTCAGCTCCTTGTAAAATCTACTTGACACGCAGTTGTATCTCTGAACTTTGCAGCACAAGAAATCTGGAAAAAGCCGAAATTTATTGGGGGGGGGACAAAAGCCCAAAAACCAGGGACACATTTTAAACATTGCTTGTATAATGTTGGAAAGTTGCTAGAATAAAATGCTGTGTTACCACCATACATTTCACTGCCACGTCTTTAAACCAGGGGACCTGTGCAAAACAGTCAGAGAAACATACCACTATGCCAAATCAGCTGTTTTGTGAAAGAGAGGAAAACAAACTTAAATGGCTACCATTTAGTGAATTCAGTTCTCACCATAGCTGTCAACCTCTTAGCACAAAACACCTGAACAAAGCCAATAATGAGGGCATACAGCCCCCAAACATATTCAGTGAATTCAGTTCTCACCATAGCTCTTAACCTCTTAGCAAAAAACATGTGGACAAAGCCAGTAATGGGGGGAATACAGCCCCCAAACATTCAGTGAATTCAGTTCTCACCATAGATAGCTCTCAACCTTAGCACAAAATACCTGGATGAAGCCAATAATGGGGGAATACAGTCCCAAAAATAGGGACAAGTTTCAAATATCCATGTTATAAACTTAGACAACTGCTAGAATAAACGTTTTTGTGTTACCATGTACTTTCTGAGGAATATGAAGTCTGAAATTCAAATGCCTGTTGTTAAACATTTAACTAGGAAACTAGTCTGACTTGGAACAAAAGACAATTTTCAGCAGAGCAGGGAGAAATTCCAGACACATCTTTGTAAGATGGGAGGACATGCAGACTCCACACAGAAGGCACCCCAGCCAAGAATCAAACCAGAGAACCTGTAGCTGTCAGGCAGCAATGCTACCATTCACCACTGCACTACAGACTTTACAAGGAAAAATGAAGAAACAGAAACCACAGATTTTATGAGGAACAGAACAAATATGAGGCAAAAATCTGCAATTTTTTTTTACAAATGGTGGTGGATAGGGAATTCAGGTCCTTGCCACCTGCATCCAAGGTACAGGGTTCAAGCCTGAGTATATCTTCCCACCACCATGTGTTCTCTCTACCTACCAGTATATAGCAACTGGGGCATTTCACACACACACACACACACACACACACACACACAAACACACACACACACACACACACACACACACACACACACACACACACACACACACACACACACACACACACACACACACACACACACACACACTCCAGTGACTGTTTCCACACCTACCTGCTGTGGTAAAACATGTGTCCAACTGATGAAGCCTCCCATCCAGCAGCACAAGTCATGAACAAAGCTCACACACCAGTAATGTATCCAGTGACCGTCATGAATGAAGCCCGTGCAGCCTCCTGTCCAGCAGCACAATCCAAGTCACGAATAATGCCTGCACAGCAGTGAAATCCCTGCGAGAGCTTCACCTCTCAGTCCTCATTGGTTCTGCCTGCAGCTGAAGCAGTCTGGAGCTCCTCTGTTCTGTGCGGTCGTCACTGCACAGATTCCTGGTATCTCACTGCATAGATTCCTGGATATCTGTATCCGGACTGCTGACAAAGGCAGTCTGAGTGTTCCCAGTGTGTCTGCACATGCGTGGAGGAGTTGGGACTCATGATTTTTTTTTTGTTTTCTTGTTTCACAGTTTTTTTTATTTTGTTTTTTCTAGGTGGGAGGGCTGCAGTCCTGCAGTCCTATAGCACGAGCCACCCCTGTCTACTATAATAGCACAAGGATACCAAGAAAAAATTTTCTCCATTGCATGTTGAAAGACTTCACTTGTAGAAGCTATCCCAAATGGCATTCTCAGAAATCTATAACTTTCAAACTAAGAACTGAAAATAGTGAGCAACGAGGATTTCTTGTCAAGCAAAATGTGTCAATATGAAATCTTTGCATCTAAGACAGAAAAAAGAGTGACATTTGGCATTAAGGCTGCGACTTCTTCAGCTGTGCACATTGGATGATGAGGTCTTTTCAGTTCCTTGTTCAAATCTCATGGATCAATACATATTCTGATGTCGTCTGAGCTTTTTTTATGAGCTGCAGCATGGAAGATACCCACTCAGTCAGAGTTTCAACTGGACAAATCACACCTGGTTGCACCATTTTATCTAGTTCATCTTTGACCTTAGTCTGCATAGCTATTGGAACTTTTCTGGCTGGCCTGACAACTGGACTGACATCTAGGTCAAAATTCATTGAGTACGCAACTGGAAGCTTGCCTAGTTTGTCTTCAAAAAGATCAGCATAGGTAGAAAAAAATAGACTGGGCAAAATTAGGGTAGTCATCTTTAAACTAACATGGTGAACTTCCATTAAATGGAAGCAGTTCCATTTTCAAAGAGTCTGTGAGGCCTAATAATGATTGGATGTGCCTCTTAACCACATAAAATAATAGGCTGTAACTTCTACCAGCAGAGTAACATGAAAGCATTACTGATGCTTCGGTTTGAATCTCTTCACCTCCATAAGCAACACTCTGCATATTTTGTCAAATCAAGCCTTTCACCAGCATGCACTCTAGCAAATGTTTCAGCATTCATAACATTGCACTTCTGAGCCAGTATCAGCTTTGAGCTCTATGGGTTTGCCATTTATCCAAACCGTAAAAAATACTTCATTTTTGGCCCATAAATCTACTGCATTGACTGTTTCACTATGGACTAACACACCATCAACATAAAAAAAAATGAAACTCTGGGTCATGACTTTCTAATTGATCAACTAATTTCTTAAAATGTTCTCTTTTAGTGAAAAAATGTGTGGCTTTTGATTTACCAAGTCTTTTGAAATGGTTCCATTTATTACATTTGTGGCATTGTCGACCAAAAGCTAAGCATTTCTCTCTTTTAGATTCATGATTTCCACCACAGTTATGACAATTGGCAATGAAACTAGGTTGGGGCCCAGGTTTTAACTTTACTTACTCTTATACTTCACTGAGGCTGTGCGGACAGTGGAACTTTCTAGAAAGCTATGAGGACATCTGCAGCGGTTCCTGATAAACCCCATAGCTGCCATGTGCTTGGGCATGTTTCTTTTAATAACATGCTGCATACTATTAGCGTGAGCTTTGCTACAGTAACTTCTAAAGCTATTCTCATGTGTAAACATATCTGTGTACTTTTCTGTGAGCTCATATATCTGACAAATCTCAATGGCCTTATTCAAAGTTAAATCACTGTCATGAAGCAAAATCTTTCTCACAGCATCATCTTTAATACCACATACGAGTCTGTCCTTTATAAACTCATCTCTTAAATCACCCAATCTTCAGGTCTTAGCTTTGTTTCTCAGTTATATATGCTGCAAAAGTTTTGCCTGGCTTTTGATCCCTTGTGTAAAATAAGTGCCTCTCCATTGTGACATTTGTCTGGGGGTTAGACATTTCTCTAAATTTACATGTCCTTCCTTGATCAGCCTGTACAACAATATGAAGGTTTTCCCCCTCTCCAGCATAAATAACAGGTGCATACACAAATGAAGGTTCCCTTTCAATAACTTCTGACCCAGCTAAATGAAGTAGAATAAATGCCTTTATACAGTCATCTTTATCAGAAAATGCAGCCTGTAGGAAAATGCCGTACTCTTGCTCAAACACTCTCCAGTTCTCAGCAATATTATTATCAAATAGTAATGGTGATGATTTTCGAAATCCATCTGCCATGCCAACAATTTATAGTAAAACACAATGCAATCCAGGTCCACTTGTGATTATATGAACATGCACACACAGCCAATTCTTCTTATAACATTCAAATGCACAATAAACTCTTTGAAATGATTTACTTTGTGAAATATGCCCTGAAATGGCTGTGTTTGTGAAATAACTTTACTGTAACACTGCACAAACATGTGAATACTTCATACACTTCTGATAACTTGGAGAGCTTCAGTAAATATGAAAAAGTACATGCTTAGCAAAAAAATGCTGTCTATTTGCTTCATTTCATATTTACCAAATACAAAATGGCGTGAGCAAGTTTAACATTAGAAATTTGTTTCTGACCTGTTTTTTGCAGATTATACATAGAGCAAGGAATGGTCCAATTCTGTGCATACCACCAACCATGACTAAATGCCACTCAAAATCAAAGTAGAGAAACTGGAGTTCTTTCTGGCAATTAGATATGCTGACACCATGTTACTCATCCCTTACTCCAAAGATGACAGGCAAGGTAGTATGTTCAAGAAGCTCTACTACATGAAAACACATCAGGATGGATGCCATCTGCTTCACATGGATGGGGAGCCTGTTCCCAGATACTACCCCATCTATGGAACAGGCTCCCCATCCATGTGAAGCAGAGTTCCTCCCTAACCCAATTTAAGTGCAACTTGGACAATTGGATGGGAAACTGGAAATTCATCCCTGGTTTGGCACCTATGTCTCTAATGGACACAGGTAAACTGTAAATGGTGCTTCTCCCAAGCCCCTGCTTACACTTATCAAGGGTATCAGAACTTGTCAGAGATTTGGGATCCATGCCTAGGCTTAAAAAGGCTCTTATGCTCATTAGCCTAGTAAACACGGGTCTATATTAAAAACACGAATGTTTACTTACCCGAACACCTAAACGCTGACACATATTCCATGAACCGCAAATACACTGAATGCCCTAAACCGTGAAATTCAAAAACTTGAAATGTCATAGTTGTCCCATCCCACCGCCCACTACATACTACCTACACAAACAAACTAAATAAACCACATACATACACTAACCAAAACCCTACTTCTAACCCTAAACTAAACCCTACTTCTAACCTTACACTAAATCTTGCATATACCAGCATGTATGTACTTAACTTAACCCGCACCCTAACCCTAAGGTCCGTAACTATCGCACACTTACCTTAAAAAGCTATACCCAAACAAACTAAATAATCCACACACGTACACTTAATAAAACCCTACTTCTAACCCTACACTAAATCTAACATACATTACCATCTATGCATTTACCTTAACCCGTACCCTAACCCTAAGGTCCATAACTATCGCACACTTACCTTACGGATCTATACCGCAGAAGGGCCAACTATGACGATTCGACATTTTGGATTTCGTGCTTCAGGATGATCAATGTTTTCGTGGGTCGATGAAGACATGTCTGCGTTTAGGTATTCGAGTAAGTAAACTTTCATGTTTTTAATATAGACCCGTAAACACCTGTGAACCTATGAACCTATAAGTGACAGAGGGTGCCTTGTGTACAAGGCAACCTTGTCCTGGTACATATATAGCTGGCCTCCTGGTAGTGCACCACAATGTTGCTGAGCAATGACAGCTGTCACTCCACATTCAAATGAGGTCGTCAGAGGTAGAGCCTGCAATAATGAAGTGCATAAACAGCCCTGTGTCCCACATGTAAATGAGATACTCAGAGATGGAGCTTGCACTACTGAGATGCATAAACAAACCAGTGTGCCACATGTAAATAAGATAGTCAGGGGTGGAGCCGCCACTACTAAGGTGCATAATGAACCCAGTGTACCATATGCAAATGATGTAGTCAGGGGTGGATCTGCACTACTGAGGTTCAGAAACAGTCTGGTGCAGTTTCAGCACAGAAACTTGAATAGTACAGAAGTCATAATCTCTGCATTGTATAAGTTGGCCTCAGGAGCAGTGCAGAAAATGTTTAATTGTGCAGTACTAGCTAGTGGTATGCAGCTATGTAGTTCAATGAGAGGCCATCTGTGTGAGGAAAATTCGACAGCTTTGTCATGTACAAATTGTTGATCCAATTAAATAATACAGTACATTTGTATGGCTGTGGGCGCAAATGTATATCTGCTATTTGCTCATGTTTGTGTGTGTGTGAGTGTGCATATGTATGAACAGTATATGAGTGGGTTTGTGTGTGTCTGTGTATTTGCTGTGAGTGCAAGTTATAGGTATCTGTGTGTGGTTAATGACAATGGATTGAGATGGCCTGTGGCCATTATGAATGGGGAGATGTTAGATGCTAAGTGTACAGGTTCAGGTGCAGGATGAGGGTATGCATGTATATATATATATATTTTATATATATATATATATACATATATACATATATATATATATATATATATATATATATATATATATATGTGTGTGTGTGTGTGTGTGTGTGTGTGTGTGTGCATTTGTGTGTCTGAGTGCATGTGTGTTCAATTGTTGTGTTTTTGTGTACACCAATGTCTGCAACTAGCTGGACGACTTTGTATGCATCTGAACTCAACTTATCTGCACAGTACAAGTTGCTCAGCTGTATCAATTTCTTTGAGTTCCACCCTATGTTCTGCTCCCTTCTAATTGGGGCCAAAATACAAGTGTAATTATAGATACTGTAGCAACTGTCCAGTCATTACTGCTTATTAGAAAGACTAATGTAGTTATGCTTGTTATGTCTTTTATATAGCCTGATTTTCCACTATGGAATGGAATACCATGAGGTAAACTATTGCTGCATAGGATTTTGTTATGCACTGTCAGCCAGTATGAATCTTAAAGACTACATTTGTTTATTTGGACTACCCTGATCACATTTTTATAACAAGGTTTGGGCTACTCTAGAACACAGAAGTCAGGTGATATTTTTCATTGGACCAGCATAGGTTTTATACTTATTCATGCTTTTAGACTAATGGGAGTGCTTCCTCAGGAGTTAATAAGACATTGATGATCAAAATAGTGTTTTTATATCAATTTGTCCATAGAGAGAGAGAACACTGTACATCACTTCATTCTCATGTTTTTTAATTCCACCCCTGGATTTTGCTCAATTCCTCTTCTTTCTTCACCCAATTGTCTCATTTGCTCCAGTGGACTGGGAGCTGTATGTTCATAGGATAGGTGAGAGCCCTATGGTCCATTCATTCCTGCCTATGATTTCTTATTAGCCTTCCATTTCGCAGTGAAAGTGAGGTGGTAGGGAGTGGACCAGTTTGCTGGTCGGGGGTGGTGGTGGCCTACCCCTCTCTTTCCTGTGAATGACCCCTCCCCCTCTCATTGGCTCCTGTAAACCTCCAGTCTCAGCATTCTGAAGATAGAAATGTTTTTTTCCTTTGTCTGCATAGTGCAAATGCACTAACGGCAGCATGTGTTTGGCTGTCTCAGAACTCTAGTAGGTGAAAACCTAGTGCTCCACTAGGTATCACATCATGTGGTAAACCAGCTCCACCTGCTTTCCCTCAGGATAAGTGAATCTGCAGATGTTAGTCAGTCCTACTGCCACCCAAGTCACTAAATGAACTGGGTTCACTTGTGGCATAATTAGAGCTTTCTACCTAGATACCACAGAGCTAACATAAGTTCATGCTCAATGACTGAAAATAAGACTGTAGAAAATAATAAAGTAAGAAAAAAAATCTGTGTGAAAAAAGTATGCAGCTTGGATGTTCAGAACTTTGACAATGAAAACTCAGAAGTGCAGTTTGCATCTGTACGTATGTATGTGTGTGCCCATGTGTATGCGTGTTTGTGTGTGTATGTGTGTTTGTCTGCAGGGGGGACCTGACACCTTGAATGCCTGGTTTTATGGTCTGTTGGAAAAGTGGGGCCGGTCTTTGAATGATACTTTAGATCCTATATTCATTATAGTGAAGAGAAAGAGCTGCAGCTAATCTATTCTAACACTTCATGGGAAATAAATTAGAATAAACAGAGATCTGCTGGAAGCTTAGTTAAGTCAAGAGACAGAAAACAAAGTTATAATTCATAATTTACCTGTCTGTCATAGCATGAAATTTGTTGAAGGCAGATACTATATATATATATATATATATATATATATATATATATATATATATATATATATATATATATATATATACTACAGAGTCAATTATCTGAACTAATTGGGACCTGCTAACATGCTACCTAAGAATACAAATATTCCTGTAAACTGATAATGTGGATATTTGTAAACAGAACAAAAAAAATTACCTGATATGATATTAATCACTCTGTTTTCATAAATAAATCACAGATGCCAATATTATATAAACACAGTTATCTTTCAAATACTGTTAACTATCTGAGACAGTCAGCACTTTGGATTCAGCTTAAGCCTATCATAAAATCAACTGGATTATGAGTATAAGTAATATTTGAGATATATAGAAAAAACAGTTCTCATTTGTGCAGAATATGTTAGACTACATCCTTGACCTGACGATGTTTATGAACATTATCTACCCTGTTCGTAATCAAAATTACTTAGGGCTGTTAAGTCCATCCATCCATCCTCAAACCCTTTTCTTATTTTGCACATGGGGTCGGGGTGCCACTTCAGCAGTGACAATCTTCTTGAGCCAACATTTACACCACCAGGTGGGTAGCCCTGCCACAGTTAGGGCTGCTAAGTATGGACCTGTTTTTATGCCTAATACATTGAAAGATGGCTATTGGTGTATTTTGTGTTGCTGTACTGATGGAAACATCACAGTTTAAGTTTTCTGGGTAGAAACCTAATCTTGCACATTCTGAATGTACTTTGCTCATGAAAAAAAGACTTTTGTCTGTAGCAAACACAATTAGAAGGAATGTTCTTTTAGTATTAGAACTTGAACATGTACAGAGAAAAGAACAACTGAGTCATACTGAGATAAATTGCCCACTAAAATTTTAGTCATACAGCAAACAGAACAAGTCCTATATAACTGCCCATAATTAACGTGACAGAACTGTGAAATCAAGACATGCAGTCATCTGAAAGTATCCCATACTCATTTGTTGTACGTGATTCTATCTATCTATCTATCTATCTATCTATCTATCTATCTATCTATCTATCTATCTATCTATCTATCTATCTATCGCTCAACTCACACCTCACCCCCACACACATTGAGTTCAAAATGCTGACTGCCTCAAAACATTACCTGCACCTGAAATATTAATGTGGTTGTATAATACTCGCATCAGTGTTTTATTTATGAAAAGAGAATGATTAATACCAAGTAAGGGAACATTTTAGTCTTGTTCTCAAATATTCATATTAACAGTTTGTAGACATATTTATATTCTTGGATAGCATCTTATTATATGCATGTGTATAGATGTGTGTGTGTGTTTGTATATAAATACATATCTATATAGATATATATTTATATGTCTATATAGATATAGACATGTATTATGCATTTCTACCTCACATAGATTTCATACTAAGACAGATGAACTAATTATGAATTATGGCTTTCTGTTTTCCTTCTCTGAGATTCCAAACATATCTCTGTTTAATACAATTTATTTACCATTATGTGTTATAATAGATTTTTCTCTTCTCTTCTCTGTAATGGACATTATGTATCATTTTGAGAAAGCGTCCGATTTTATGACAGGCCATGACCCAGTCATTCATGATGTCAGCCCCCTCGCACACAGACAGTCACACATACTCACATACAGATGATATACACGTGGGCATGTATTAAATATATGTCTTACATGTGTGGTAGTATTTTGAGGTAATGAATACTGTAAGTGTTGTAAATATAAAAATTATATAATTTTAAATATTTTTGGCTTTAAAGCATTACAAGTTCTATCGTGGAATGTAAACAATGCTGTTTCTTTATGTGTTGGATTAATGGGTAGCTCTCTATTGTAAAATCAGAGGAATTTCCTAAAGAATATGGAAAAAAAAGAGGGCTTTCATATGGCATGACAGACTCATTAATCTGGAGGAGGGAGGCTCATAGCCTTGGATTGGAATTCAAGTGGAAATCCCCATACTGCCTCAATCAAATGTGGTTGGTCCTTCATGCCTGAACAAGGATTCCCACTTAGAAAGAATGCCTTCAACAGCTTATAGACAAAAGCTCTATAGAGAAACTGTGTAAACCTGGACTGGAGTCAAATGGGAGACAAGTTCATTTTGAGCCTGCAAAATATTTATTTTTGCTGGAATTGTACACTTGGATTTTTATTTTTGTTGATGAGACTACATATTGTTTAATATACAATTTCCATATAATCTGTGAGATATTTATTTTCAGTTAATTCTGTGCCCATTGTTATCAAACTATCACAGTGTGTGTGTGTGTGTGTGTGTGTGTGTGTGTGTGTGTGTGTTTGTGTCATTTATCTCTTCTCTCTTTCTCTATGTATTTATATATACAGAAAAATACATATATATCTAGTTCAGAATGTTGACCGTTAAGAATGCTGACTTTCATATGGAAGACACCATATGATCGACATTCCGAAAGACCAACATCCTGAAACAGCACCATTTACATACCTGTAAACACAGTAAAACTGTATTATGCAGGGGGGCAAGCCCCCTGCACACCCCCTGCTACTTAAAAATCTCCCAGTCCCGCACTGTAGCGGGATCTCTGCTATCATTTGTCGGCCTTTCAAACGTTTGCTCATATGGTGTCGGCCATATGAGTTTCGAACATTTGAAAGTTCAAACAAATGAAGGGCTCCCATATATATATATCTCTATCTATCTATATATATATATATATATATATATATATGTGTGTGTGTGTGTGTGTGTGTGTGTGTGTCTACATTGAAACAATGAAATTATGATTCTTCGAAATGTAATTTCGCATTCCCATTTTTTTGAAAGTGCATTTATCTGAAAATGCACTTTTGCAAAATAACGGATCAACGAAACCCCCCTCAAAAAAAAAAAAAAACAACAGTAAACAGATTTACGCAGGGGGCAAGCCCCCCTACACACCCTCACTACTTATATATTCTAACTCCAAGACTGCACTTCAGCTGGGAAAAGGGAATGTGCTGTGATCTACAACTATAACCTCAGTTGATTTTCGCTGATCTAGTTTTTTGCATAAGTGCATTTTTGAATAAATGCACTTTTGGAAAAATGGGCAAGCAAAATTACATTTTGAAGAAACGTAATTTTGGTGGGTTGAGGTAGACCATAAATAAATAAATAAATATATATATATATATATATATATATATATATATATATATATATATATAAATATATACACACATATAAGTCAATTGGCATAATGGTCAAAGATTTCACCTCTAATACACAAGGAGAAATTTTTTATCCTGATTTTTGAACTATACCCATGTGGAGTTTGCATATTTTCCCTGTGTCGCTGTGTGGGTTTATTCCACCTCCCAAAACATTCTAGTTGTTTCCACCTTAAAATTCACCCACACCCAAAAATCAAGTGTGTGGATAGCACAGACTGTAGATAGTGCCTCTTGGAAAAAGAGTTGTATAGATAAACTGCTTTGGTCATTAACTGTGGCGGGCACTATCCTCTAGATAGCAGAACATGGATCACAGACTGTTCTCTATGTTAGGGCCCCTCAATGGTCAAAAAATTGATTCTAGATGATTTGGTCACATTGACTAATGTTGCCAAAACTGGACATGGGTATTTACCAGTGATAATTGGGTTGTGGATCCGACCTGTGCCAAAGGTCCATGTAAGGGTTGGAGACCTCGTGTGCCCCTACTAGCCAGTGTGGGTCTGCTGTAAAGCCCAGCAGTCCTGGGTCAATAAGTTACAGGCTAGCCAGAGTCCATTTGCCTAGTCTGTGTTTCCTGAGACAGCTCTGTTGACTAAAAGCAGAACGGAAAGCCAATTAACCCGCCAAACATGAATTAAGGATTACTAGACACAGTATGGATTCACTGACAGGATGCAGCTTAGAACTGGATGACATGATGGTGAGGAGGCTGGATATCTTCTGCATCCAGGAGACAAGGTGGAAGGGCAGTGCAGCAAAGCCACTTGACTTGGGATCCAGAATACTCAGGGAGGACAGACTAGCAATCGTATGTGAATTATGATGAGGGAAAGGTTTTGAAAGATGCCAATCAGAATTAATAACAGACTCATGGCAATCAGACTCCATTGTAAAGGTAAGGCACTATTCATAATCTCAACCTATGTCCCACAGCAGGATTGTGCTAGCGAGGGAAAGATTGAATTCAGGAAGCAAGGACTTACTAGGTAAAACAGAATGATGTCACATGGTTCTGTTAATGAGAGAACTGAACGATCATATAGGGCCAGGCAGAACAAGGTATGATGACTGCCTGGGTCCACATGGGTGCAACAATAGGAAAATGCTTGATAGTGGCAAACACATGATTCAGCAAGAGACATATAAGAATAGCCAACATGCAACTCATCTAGACTTCCTCCTATTAAGGAATAGGCACTGGGGTAGAATCAGTGTTTGCAAAGTCAACCCCATTACAACAGTTGGCCCACAGCATAAACCACTGGTGACCACAATCAACTGAAAGAAGTAGACAGAGGAGGAACTGTGGTCAACAGAGACTGAAGACCTGGAAGTTGACCGGAGAGAAAATGCAAGAGTTCAAGGAAATACTCAGAAAGACAAGGAGATAGGATGAGTTGAAGAATGGCAACTCCTCAAGACAACATGTGTGAGGACTGTAGAAAAGATATGCGGCCAAGTCAGGTATGGACATAAGAAATAACACACATAAAGAAAGCTTGTGATGGAATGCAGAAGTACAGGAAATGAGCAAACAATAGAAGGAGTGCAGGAAAAAGTAGGAGATAGGAAAGATGGACCATGCTAAGAAGGGATAACAGTTGGACAAGAAATGGGCTTATAGAGCAGTTGCATTAGCAATAAACATAGATTCAGAGACTCTTTACCAGCTTCTGGAAAGTGACTCAGTGGATGGCACAGGGACACTTTATCAGGTTGCAAAGCAAAGACAGAAAGATAAAAAAGGTAGTCATGAGACACCCCTCATAAGCAATGTCAGCAACAACCTGCTTACTAGTCCACAAGATATCAAAGGCAGATGGAATGAATAATTCCATCGGCTTCTGAATGAAGAAGGCTGTACTGCCACAGACTCAGCCTACAATGAAAGAAGATGAGGACCTCACCCAAGAAGAAGTAAGAACAACACTAAGGATGGAAAGTGGTGGGCTCAGATGAAGTCAAGGCAGATTTAATCAATTAGACAAGTAAAGGTGTTGGGAGGGTGGCCTAATGGTTAAGGTGTTTGCCTTACAAACACAAGGTACAGGGTTTGAGTCTCACAGGGGATAATTGGCTAGGCTTAAAATGGCTCGCAGCCTAGTACTAATCTATGAACCTATGAACCTAAGAGCAGAAATGGGCCTAGAGGGTACTCAGAGCAGTATGGACAGAAAGGTATATTGGCAATGACCGATGAATAAGCATTCCACTGCCAGTGCACAAGAACAAAGGAGACATTTACAACTGCTGACAGTACAGATGTTTCAAACTCCTGTCAGACCACATGAAAGTCCTGGAAAGGGTGATTGATAAAGAAATACATAAAGTAGCAGAAAGCAAGTTGGTGGATGAGCAGTTTGGATTCAGATCAGAACAGCACAACAAGCCTAATGTTTGCAATGAGACAGATAGTTGAGAAGAAGCTGTACAAGACGAGAGTCCAACTGGGCATTTCTAGAGGTCCCAAGAATGCTGATTTGGACAGTCCTGGTTATGATTCATTTGATCCATAGTTCATTTGTCCTAAAAAGAAAAATGGTTCATTTGATCTAAAACTCATTTGATTTAAACCACAAATGACAGAATCACACCTGACTGAAAACTATGGAAACCTGTAGAAAATGATTGTTGGTATGTTTTTGGAGGATAGAATTATTACTTGGAGGATAGAAGTCTCTGTCTGTACACACTAAACAGAGTGGATGAGAGGTGTTGACTCCAACTCTTAGCTGAGATATATAAGTATCCTGTTTTTTTTTCGATTATTTATACAGTTTATTGTTTCTAGTAATTTATATATAGCACTTTTATTGTAATCTGCATGGGTAACTGATTTGTTTGCAGTTAAAAGCATTCTGTATCTTTACAAATCTTTATCTGTTTAAAAACTTTAATTTTGTGGCTTTCTGTAGTGCTTTCTTGAATTAGCTGAAGCTTTTCTTTACCTTGGCTAGATTGTATTAATTGGCTGCAGGCTAGTGGGGGCTGGTTCTTTTGTGTTTTTGTAAAAAAAAAAAAAAAAAAAAAAAAAAGTTGTTCTGGTATTTAAGCCCTAACTTTGAGAGAGTCTCTGTCTATACACACTGAACAGAGTGGATGAGAGGTGTTGACTCCAACTCTTAGCTGAGATATATACGTATCCTGTTTTTTTCGATTATTTATACAGTTTATTGTTTCTAGCAATTTATATATAGCACTTTTATTGTAATCTGCACGGGTAACTGATTTGTTTGCAGTTAAAAGCATTCTGTATCTTTACAAATCTTTATCTGTTTAAAAACTTTCATTTTGTGGCTTTCTGTATTTGTAGTTTATCCCCACCCGCCCTCCCTGTTGGTGTTCATTTTGTGGCTTTCTGTAGTGCTTTGTAGTTTATCCCCACCCGCCCTCCATGTTGGTGTCTTGCTGTTATACTTGGTGGCTTTGCAGTTGCCCGCCCCTACTGTAGATCTGATCTGGGACACTCTTCCCAGTCTAGTGTCATTAGCTCATTCTACCTAATACAGAGAGAACATTTGATAAGGCCTTCTGTTTCTCTTTTTTCCCTTTCAAAAAAAAAAAAAATTTTGCCTGAATTTCCTTATGTTCTGACTGTGCTTCTCAAACATTTTGGAAATATAGAGTATATTTCAGAGCATTTATTATAACTGTAATTGCCTTAATATTGCTACAACTCAAGTGCTCTAGGTTGCACTGCATCTGAAGTGTTTGTGTGTTTTAGCTGCTTTTCTGTATATATAGACTTCTCTGTATATGTAGACAAGCTACTTATTCTGCTGTGTTACTTCCTCTTAAATCATTTTTCAGTTGTGCACTTGCCTTGCTTCATTTAAAAAGTTTTAAATTGCTAATTTTGTAGAGTTTTAATTGCATTGACTGTTTAGGACTACACACAAGTGTGTTAGCCTTTTCTGTGTTTATTTACTGTATTATTGCATTGTTAAGCCTGTTTCAACAAAAAAAAAAAAAAATATATATATATATATATATATATATATATCTATATATATATCTATATATATATATATATATATATACACTATCTTGTTTGTTCGTTTCCCACCTTTTCTAGCCAGTCCATATCCCAGGCTTTGCTTGTCTCAGGACTTTATTTTCTGTGCTCAGAGCTATCTAGACCTTGCTGTGGTAGAGGGAAGTCCTACTGCCTACCAGTGGGACTGGTGAGCATTGTACTGCCTATCTAACACTAGAGGAGTGGTTTCCAGCTCTGAAATTGTAATTTTATTAGCCTTTTTGGGCTGATTTCTATCCCTTTCAACTTTCTGGCTTAAAAACGCGTGTGTTTGCACATTTTTCACATCGTGCAGCACTACGAGGCTACAGTTAAACTATTCCAGGTGCCAGAAAGTCTGCTCTTTAAATTTTCCCTTAAAACTAGCTGGTTTCTCAGTAGTAGCACTAAAATCTGAACCCATGTGACTAGCACTTGCTCTAGAACCTGCTGGAAAGCACTAGGAAGCCTGAAACTGATACAAGCACTCAGCTCTCCTTGTCAATAAGGAGAAATAAATCATAGGCACTAAACAGCCTACAATTGCAAAGTACCTTGCAAAGGTAAGGCAAAACAGCTCTTAAACTTTACAAAAAAGCACCTAAACAGGCATGTCCAAGGGTCAGCTTCTGGTGATTTCTCCTGTCCACCTGGTGAATCTGGGCATACTGGGGCAATGCGGCAACTGCCCCATGTACACAGACAATCCTCTCCTCCTACCAACCAACACTACAAACTGCGAGAGATGCACTTACATAGCCAAACTGGAAGCAAAGCTCTCTCCGGTCAAGATTGTGCTAGACAGTCAAGAGGAGAAGGCTAACACCTGCATTACACCTCTAGCAACTCATAGCCCTTCAAAACCCACACCATCAACACCCACACATAGCAACAATAAACCCACATATGCGGAGGCCCTTAACATTAACCTGCCCAAGCAACAAGGACCTCCAAAGCCAAAATGCAAGCAAACACCAATCACAACCAAAGTGACACATAGCTCACAACACCAGTGTGCAAACCAACAACAGCCCCTAAGGCAAGACAATGTACCCAACACTTTAGTCATAGGTGACTCCATAGTCAGGCACACTGATGTCCCACTCACCAGGCTGAACAAGGAGAAAATTACAGTCAGCTGCCTGTCGGGTGCCAGGATCCGCCACATAACGCATGCACTCAAGTCACTCCAAAACATGTACAAATATGACTCTGCCATTGTCCATGCTGGAGTGAATGACTTGAGACGTACCTCCCTGGACTACATGAAAAGAGACATGGAAGAGTTCTTGGATCATGTGACCCAGGCAGGTATGATCCTAGCCCAGAGTAGCATCCTGCCTTCGCCCAGAATGATACCACAGTATAAGGACAAAATGATTGACTTCAACAATTGGCTAAGCTTCTGGTGTCATACAAAGGGGATCCAGTATTTGTCTGCCTGGGAAGACATGATCGACAAACCACGATGCTTTGCCAGAGATGGTCTGCACCTGTCACCCCTGGGATTCAGGTTACTGGCTAAAGCTCTTGCCACCCCTATAGTGCCTTTTTTAGGCAAGGTTCAAAGGATAAAACCACCACCGTAAACAGATGCAAGCATGCAAAATCCGAAGGTAATGCTACTCAATGCTAGAAGTCTAAACCTCAAAATGCACACTCTCGAGGCACTCCTAAAAATGGAGAACATCGATATCTGTGCAGTGACTGAGACCTGGTTCAAGGCTCCAGAGAGCACCCCTGCAATACCAGGCTACAATTCTTACCACACTTTTCGGCCACATAACCAAGACCGAAACACTAAAGGTGGAGGAGTGTCCATATTCACCAAGGATATTCACACCTCCAGGCTAGTTGCCCAACACAATGCATCTGAAATTCTCCAGGTGCAACTAACACTAGGTAAGACTGCAATCCAAATTGTAGCTTACTAAAGATCCCCCACCATACCCAAAGATTCTCACTACACCTTCCTAAACATACTGGAAAATATTAAGATACAACCAAACACCCTAATACTGGGTGATTTCAACTATCCTGCCATTAATTAGGAAAACTACTCAGGTACCAACTCCTTTTCCCAACGGTTCTTGGAATTTGTAAATTCCAATGCCCTGGATCAACTAATCCATTGTCCCACCAGGGGCTCCAATATCCTAGACCTGGTCAGTACCAACATGGGAGACAGATGCTCCACACCAGTGGTCACCCCCTCATTGGTCAGGTCTGACCATAAGCAAATCACCATTGATAACCACATCCCACCCCCACCCCCCCAGTAAGGAAACCTCCTTAAAAAACTTCTCCAAAGCCAACTTCATACTACTGATGTCAGAAGTGACAAACTTCACAACACCCACGCAGACAGGATCTGGAAGTTCGACTGCAGAATCCTACACTAAGGCACTGTACGAGCACATCCACTCGTGCATGAATCGTGCCATCCCAAATAGAACCAAGATGATCTTCTCCAAAAAAAGGAAGCCAATCTGGTGGTCCCCTGCTATAAACAAACTATACAACAGAAGGAAGAAACTGTTGCAGAAAAGAAGAAAATCCCAGGATGCAAAAAACTCCCTCACCAGCCTCATTAAGAAACTGAGATCCCTCATAAAATCCTCAAAAGCTAGTTATGAAAATAAAATTGCCAAAGATTCCAAAGACAACCACAAGGTATTCTATAGTTATGTCAAGAATCTAAATGGCAATTCTCAGATCTGCTCTGAGCTACAACAGAATGGCATTAAATATACTGATCCTAAGGATATTGCCAATATCCTGGAAGATCGATTTAGTGCCAACTTCACCCCCCCTCTCACCCCCTAAAGGGCCCATCTCAATACCAAAAGATTGCCAAATTCCAATAATCACAGCCACACAGGTAGAAACAGCATTCTCCAAAGCTAAGAATACAGCATCCATGGGACCAGATGACATCCCAGGCTATGTACTACATGAACTACAAAAAGAACTGGCACCCCACCTAAGTGTCCTGTTTAATCATAGCCTCACCTCAGGCTTCATGCCTACAGAGTGGTGCACAGCTACAGTTATCCCGCTCCACAAGGGAGGATCCACCTTGGATCCCGGGAACTACCGTCCCATCAGTCTGACAAGCCTGATCTGCAAGGGCATGGAATGCATTATCATGGAACTTATAAACAAAGGCATTGGCAACCTTTAAACACTGGACCCCACCCAGTTTGGGTTTGTGAAGGGCCGATCTTGTCTCCTGAATCTGATTGACTTCTTTGAATCAGTCTCCAGAGCTGTGGACACAGCCTATCTGGACCTCGCCAAGGTCTTTGACACCATCCCCCACTCTGGAATCATAGATAAACTTACTAAGCTGGGCATAAATCCCTACGTCACTCGATGGGTTGCCAACTGGCTTACTGACAGAACCCAGACTGTAAAAGTAGCAGACTCCAAATCCAGCTTCAGACAAGTGACAAGTGGAGTACCTCAGGGTTCAGTCCTAGGACCACTCTTGTTTGGCATCTACTTCTCTGAAGTACAAGCCAACACTAAGGGACTCTGGCTAACAAAGTTTGCAGACAACTGCAAACTGGGAGCCATTATAGAATCCCCAAATGATGTGGACGTTCTACAAAAGGGCCTTACAGAAACAGATGTCTGGTGCCAGAGCCATGGTCTCAAGCTTAATGCCAAGAAATGTAGTTATCCCCTTTGGAAAAAAACATGTACCCATGAACTACCACATAGGTGGCAGGACACTAAACATCGAAAGTGTGATGAGAGACTTAGGGACACAAGTGGACAGTGGTCTCACTTTTGATAACCACATGGCCACAACAGTCAGGAAATCCTTCTATGTGGCACACCTCATCACTAAGGGCTTTTCATCCAGAAAAAAAGAGGTCATTGTCCCACTCTACTCATCCCTCATTAGACCCATTATAGAGTATAATGCCCCATTTGGTATGTACCTCACAAGACATCTGCAACAGCTGGAAAGGTCACAGAAATACCTCACTAAAAGAATCACAGGCCTAAAGCAGATGCCATATGCTGACCGTCTAAAAAACTCCAGCTATACTCTGTGGCATATCATCTACTCAGAGGCGATCTCTGCTTAACATACAAGGCCATGTCAAACCCTGAGCTGTTGGACATGCTCCACTTGAAGAAATCCCAATCCCTCAGAGCCACACGCTCCAGGGATCTAAACCTTATCATCACAATGAACAAAACATGCTGGAGGGACAGGTTCCTGACCCAGAGACTCCCCATACTCTGGAATAGACTGCCCATACATGTCAAGTAGAGCGCCTCATTGGCCCTCTTAAAAAGGAACCTTGATGATTGGATGGGAGTTAGGAAATTCACCCCGGGGATCATGTCAATCGCCCTGCTACACAGGGGCCCAGAGAAGTAAATGTTGTGGAAAGAAATTTCCAGGGAATTGTTATGGCTAGGCTTGCATAGGCCTTAGGGCCGATAGCCTAGTACCAACCTATGAACCTATGTAAATTAGTGTCAGTCATTATTATTTCCTTGCTAATGCCCACTGTTAATTTGTACCTCCATGTTTAGAAGTTTGAGTATGTTGACCAGTAGTGATTCAGTGTATCAAGAGTATTCTCTTTTCTCTGCAATTATGCGACTGTGGAGTTAGTATATTTAAGTTAGGGGGCTAAAAAAAAAGACTTCTTGAAATATATTTAGTGTCTTTGACATTTTCAGGAAAATGAGTTTTGATGTTTTATAGTTTCGATTAAATGAGTTTTTGAATAACTGAACCATTGTTATTTTTAGATCAAATGCACTTTAGATCAAATGAACCATAATCAGTGTATATGTGTTATATGTGTGTGTGTGTGTGTGTGTGTGTGTGTGTGTGTGTGTGTGTGTGTGTGTGTGTGTGTGTGTGTGTGTGTGCAAATATATATATATATATATATATATATATATATATATATATATATTTATTTATATATATAGATATAGATATATATATATATATATATACATATAGATATGTAATTCTGCCATACAACGGATTGTTGGCGGTCAGACAGGTAACTCTGAAACCAGTTGGTGACCGATTGTGAGAAGGATAGGTTATTGAGGACAGAGATAAGTTGTTTGTGTGGGACCATGTCAAATGCTTTAGATAGGTCTAGGAAAGTAGCAGAGGAGAGATAGCCATTGTTTTATGCTGAAGGATAGTGTTAGTAAAGGAGAGTAAGGCAGTGGTGGTGCTATGGTTTGGTTGGAAACCATGCTGAGTATTGGAAAGGAGGTTGTTAGTAAGGAGGTAGTCTGAGACCTGAGAGTGTATGCATCTCTCTAGTATTTTGGAGAGTGGAGAGAGAATAGCTATGGGGTGGTAATTGGTTAGTTCTGTGGAGGGTCCGCCTTTGTGGAGGGGAATTATATGTGATACTTTCCACAGTGTGGGAATGTAACTTTCTGACAGAGATTGGTTAATCAAGATTGATACTGGGTAGGCCAGAGCATCAGCTGCAATTTGTAGGTATTCACTTGGGAGGTTGTCTGCTGCTAATCTGGTGGGCTTAAGTTTGCTTACGAGTTTTTTTATGTTGGAGGTAGGTACAGGAGAAAAAGAGAAGGCAGTGGGGAGATTACTAGTTGAAGGTGTGGGTTGGAGGGGAGGGAGGTTGTGTTGTTTAGCTAGTGATAGTATGGTTTGTGTGAAGTGTGTGTTGAATGAGGTAGCAATATTTTCTGAGGAGTGAGGGATGTTAGGAGGAGGGGTACTGACTTTACCTGGGTGGAGGATGGAGTTTATGGAGGACCAGAAATGTTTGGGGCTGTGTTGAGAGGAGTCTAGGGCAGACTGGTAGTATTGGAATTTGTCCTGTTTTATTATCTTTTTGACTCTATTGCGTAGTTCTAGGAATTTCTGTCTAGTTGAGGGGTTTTGGTTTTGCGCCAGTGCTCCCAGGCTTTATCCCTGTTTTTCATTTCTGACTTAGTGGTTTTCTGTAGCCATGGGGAGGGTTGTGCTTTGATTCTGGAAAGTCTTATGGGGGCATGGTAATTAAGGATACTCAGGAAGGTAGTATTAAAAAATTCAACTGTGTCATCAAGGCTGAGGTACTTTAGAGGATGCCAGTTACATTCTTTGAGGGATGAGATGAATGTGAGTGGGTTAAAGTTTAGTTTTTTACGTATTTGACGGTAGATGACAGGTTTAGCTTGGTATAGGTATTTTTTGAGTAGGAATGTTGGGGAGTGATTACTGAGGCTACCTGATAAGCAGCCTGTTATATATGACTGGGGGCTCTTACTGACTAGTATCCAGTCCATTTATATGCTACATGGCCCGACTAGTTACAGTTAAAACATTTAACCCTTGATCCTGGCCATGTACCTGAATTAGTGGCTTCCCCTGTTACTGGCAGACAATGTTGGGCAGGTTTAGGCTGCCCACTATGGGTTCCCTTAGTCCCATGTGAAGCACTGGGTATTCGTTTCCTGTGCAGTGATGCCCTGCTTACTTGATATAGGTCTCTCTTTTCCCCAAGTGATCTGTGTTATAACATTCTCTATCTGCCAACCAGATTCTCATGTCCTCAGGCAAAGTGCTAAGGACTTGTTCCCTCACCAAAAGGTCTACCAGCCCCTCAAAAGTGGTGTGCAGACACCCACTCACCCACCTATGAAAATAACTGCTTAGTTCAACAATATATTCACACCCACTTTCATCTGCCTTGCATCTATGCTCATGAAACTTTTTTCTATAAGCTTCAGGTGTTAACTTAAAACACTCTAATAAACAATTTTTAACTGTATTATAATTTAAGCAATCAGTATCAGACAATTTAGAAACAGCAGGTACAACTTTACCATGGAGTAAAGGGGTCAGAAACTATACCCAGAGCCCTTGGTCAACATTATACTGTTTACAAACCCTTTCAAACATATGAATAAAACTATCAAAATTATCATCCTCTCTAAATTGTGGATGAAATTTATTAACGTTTATTGATTCTGGGGTTTGATTATTCCCTTCCCCATTGCTTCCATGATCCTGGTGAAGAGCCAGCAGCATCATGTTTTCGTGTTGCCTCTGCCTCTCACTTTCTTTGGCTTCCAGACATCTTAGTCTATCTGCTGATTCTAATGCCATCTGTTTCTCCTTTTCTTCAGCCTCCAAATGCCACAGTCTCTCTGCTGATTCTAGTTCCAAACATTTGGCCTCCAGTCCAAGTCTCTTTAACTCCAGATGGATTTTAAGTCCTCTGAGGCAAAGTTGAACTGTCCATTTTTTGAGTTGTACATTCCCAAGGCCAGTCTGGCTGTCTTCCTGGTTGCTAGTCTGTGATGCAGCTGTGACTAAGGCTGCAATAATTTCTGCTTTAGTCAGGCTGGCATGCCCCAGTCCTTTGGCTTAGCATATCTCTGCCAACTGGCTCCTTGCCAGCTTGCCATAATCCTCTGCTGAAATCCTTGTCTGCTTTCTCTTTCTAAATAAGCTAACAAATAATAAATAAATCTATTGTGATATGAAACTCTGAATGTCTACCATGTGGTTGCTAAACAACTTCTTTAGTGACCATAGTTTGCAGGCTACAGGAGTTCAATATCCACACCACTGAATCACAATATATGGATATCCCACCACTGCCAACCAATAATGTGACACCCCACCACTGGACCAGTAATCAAGGAGCCTCAATTCTCACAACTGGCAACAGTGGGGGTCATTCACTGTGATAATGACAAGTACACATACACATTATTTCCAAATGTAGCTCTCTCTGCATCAAGTGCAATTTCCCTTAAGAGCAAACACAGACTACATTCATTCTGAGGCTTTCTCCCTCTTTCTCCAGATCCCTAATACAACTCTCCACTGGCACAGCTATAGAGCTGAGATCTCAGCAGAGTGGCCGAGCCAAGACCTACAGCACCTTCTCTGTCCAACCAGTGTTTTGTGTCCCTATCCAAGTAGCTGACAAACACACTCTTTGAGGTTTGATTTACACACACACACACACACACACACACACACACACACACACACACACACACACACACACACATACACACCTGACAAAGTCTGGCAGATATTTGCTAGCTATGCCCCCTTTTGCCCAGACTATAAGGTAGTTATAATTGCACCAGCCAACTCCTTATCAGCTACTTTAAGGCCCTTAACAAAGGGTGTCCAATCTTACTGTGTAATATTAATATTAATATTAATACAAATGTCAGTTTGACCAAGAGCAAGGCTATTAGGAGTGGCCCACACAGTGTCACCAAATAAATATGCAAGTACTCTCAAAACTTAAATACCACTAGACAGATCAGCTACAATAAAAGGTTTAAATATATTTAATAATAAAAAAATAAAAGAACAAAACATACTTAGTACATATTCACAATGAAATCAGAGTCAAAATCACTGAAAATATTTAAAACAACATTGCAAGATACTCTCAAATAAATAAAGAAAATGTCTAAACTATGCTTTGCTATATTCCTGACTATATCCAAGAGAATTGTACTGTTCCCTAGAAACTTATTTTATCAGAGCAAGGCATATGTGGTGAATGGTTCTTGTCAGGTTCAAGACAGAATACAGATACTCTGTCTCACTCAGACAATTCTCAAATTAATATTTCAAATATTACTGCTGGGATAGCGTACAGAATGACATAATATCTTGTCATCTGACTCTAGTCCCCAGATGAAACTCCCACTGCTGGGAGCTGGCAGTATTTAGCATCTACCTGTGAAAATACATAGACCTCAGATCTTTGTCAGATGCTAGAAGTCATAAAACAATTGCATTCCTCCACATTTCAAGACTAGTAATTAGTCCACCCTAGAGACAATACAGAAAGCTCCCTGGTACAGACATTATATCTCTGACCTAGCCTATAAAGTAATTTAATTTATTTTATTTTATTTTTATTTAACATTTGTTTTCCAGGAAAGTCCGACTGGGCACATGTCCATTTTCAGCAGAAGCCCAGGGAGAAAAGCTCCACATGAAACAAAGATGGACAGAGGTAATGTATATTGATGGTTAACATACAGTTATTTTACATACAGGTAGTTTACATACAGGTAGTTTACATACAGTTAGTATTAGTAATTTCAGTTATTTTTCTGAAGTTAACCTCCTGTATTCAGTTTCCACTGTTAAAATATATACATTTAAACAGTTACAATAGTGCATGTCCATTTCTGTTTTCTTCCAGCAGGGCACACAGCGGTTACATTTTAAGCACGAGCACTCGAGCACTTTATAAAATACCTTTTTAACACACGTCTGTACAGACTAGTTTGGTATATATAGATGGCATAGAGTTCTAATACAGTTGTAACACAAACATCCTATATAAATCATGTTGATATTCACAAATGACATATAATTATTTACAAAATTCCAGATAGCTGTGCTACCAGTATCTTCTTTCACGACACTGAGTTATAGATGAAGTTTTTATTAAACTTACAAACATAAGAACACTATAAGTAATGTTTAGTTACAAGAGAAGTAGATGCAGGTAAGACATTTAATGAGTTCTTTAACTCAGAAGAAGGAAAGCTAACAGATAATTTCCTCATGTTCTCAAAGGAAGCTGATAATTTAACATATGAGCCTGGTAGTTCAAAACAAGAAAGATGAAGTAACTATAGAATTAACTTTCTTTCCAAATCTGTCAAAAGCTTTCCCATGCTTGTCAGATGGAATGGGATCTGTTTATCAGCAGAAGTTTTGGATTAGGAAATAATTGCAGGGTTATGCATCTGATATACTTTGTATAACATAGCAGACATTTTAGAAGCAGAAGGTTTACTTTCAGGCATACTGCAAGTTGTAAAGACAACATCCTCCAAGGCTGATAAAGCAGGAAGGACAGCAGCAAAGTGTGAAATTCCCTGTTATAACAAATCAAGTTTGCTTTGAAATAGGAATTTCATTCTGCTCCCACTGAAATGCCTCTTTCATTCTGGCTAAGATCTCAAAAAAGATAGCTTTTCTGGAGGGAAATCTGAAGTAACATTCCTCAGAATCAGAATCTTCAGCTTGTGGAAAATCACTAATGAAAAAATCTCCCACCATTTTCTGTTCTTCTGACTGTGAATGAGTGTCAGAATGAGAGGAAACTATTTTTCTTTTTTCTATTTGACGTAAATGAAGAAACTGAATTTGAAACATCAAAATTAATTCCTTAGCAAATCACAGCAAGTTTTCCCTATTCATAGTAATAGAAACATGAGAAGTAACATTTTTAGTGTTTTGTCTCTCTGACAAAAGATTGACTTATGTCAGGGGTACTACCCCAGGGATCAACCGCCCTAGTCTAGCTCCACGGTAGATCCTCACTCACTCCATCCTCCAACACCGACAAGATTGGTTCTCCCTTGCTTGGTAAGGGTAACTCTACAACCACAGAGGGTGCATCTGATTTCCTGTTCTTAGTGGCTTTAAGAAGAACTACACCAGAAGGTACAAGAAATTTGTATGAGCAGTCAGAGGAACTAAACTTGGCCGCAGCAGAATTAGTCATTAGTAACTGACACAGTGATAGAGCTGGCCTGCCACCCAAAGACACATTAGCAGTTTTCTTTTTCTTGCAGACAGGGGACAGCAGAACCGAGGAGACCAGTAACTGCCCCATGGTCCAGACGAAAATGAATCCTGAAAGATGGATAGTGAAACCTGTTGGAGTCGATAAAATGTCTCACAGAAAAATAAAGCTTTTGAGGTAAAAAAATAAATGACAGTTGCCAAGAACACAATATTCTAACCCTAATGCTGTAACTATGCATAAAAATTTAGACAGTAAGAAGAAAACAATTTTTTTTCAGTTTTGTTATACAAGCATACACTGAGACAAACTCCCCTCTAATTCATAACAGTTCATAACACTTTTTATAGCACCAAATTCATTTTTTCATAGGAAAAAAACACAGTTTTTCCTCATAAAATTAAGAAGTGGAAGGTTTTCCAAAGAAGGGTACTTATTTACCCCATCTTGAAGGATTACTAGCCAAATGTCAGGTCCATGAAGTCTGCATAAGGAGCGCACTTTGGCAGAAAGAAATCTCTGAAGCTTTTTTCACAAGGTATTTGCTGGTACAATGGCATAGGAGTGCTTATTAGAAATGGTCACATAGTCTGACACTTGTGACATCTCATTTGTAAACTGCCCTTTATGGGTAGTTTCTCAGTCACCTCAATTCTTGTAGATGAGAACAGTCCAATGTTTATGTTCTGTGAAGGCTAGACCTTCTTTTGTCTTTAAAATGTAGAACCTCTGAATATTTGCATGACTAATCACAGCAGCACCTTCCTTTTTGTTTTAGTTGCTTGCTTTTATTGATTTTGGATTATATGAATCCAGTTTCAATATAGGAAATGCCTTAGATGATCTGTCCATAGCTCATCTGCTCTAGAAGTACTTCTGTTTCTAGACCTTTCTGCCATGCTGCTTGCATATTTAGCATTTTCTCTGGATGAGGAAACAATGTTGGCAGCTGTGTTCTCATTTTCCTTCCCATTAATAATTGTAAAAGTCCTTTGGGTAAGTAAAGTACTTATGTACTTGAATTTAGCAAAACGGCAGTCTTGAATGACACTGTCAACATCCATTTCATCATATTTTCACTATTTCAATTACTTTCAACTTGACCATTAGACTGTGGATAACTTGGTGAAGAAGTCATATGCCAAAATTCCAAGTTTTGTGAAAATTTACAAAATTCTTCACTAACAAATTGTGGGCCATTATCCGAGTATGAAAACGAAAGGGATATTTTGTCAAGAACTACAATATAGATTTCATAAATATGATGATAGATTATGAACAAACATCTTACAGTTTGATGACTTCAGGATACTTTGAATAATAATCAACAGAGATGACATATTGTCTTTAAACTAAAATAAACCAGTAGCTGCTCTATTTTCTGGTTTGTTTTTAATTTCTGTAGATGCTTATTTAAATACCATAACAGGAATGGACCCCATTTCCAAGTATAAGAATTTCTAAAGTTCTTGAAAGTAGTTTTGTTTCAGTCTTTGATGCTTCCTATATATATTCTCTTCTCAAAACCTAAAATGTACCCAGAACTGCATCATTTTCTAGTTCATATGTACGTATGTGTATTGCTAACACAATTAAGTATGCAGAGATGTTCTTTATTAGTACAGCTGTTCCTTGTCTGACTGGAACTATACAAGTGTTCTTATTGCACATTGTTCTAGCATTTATGAACAAGACTTGCTATTCTATGTAATGTTATTATGTCTTTCAGTATGCAGAATACTATAGTCTCTTGGTTCAGCCATTTTGATAAGTAGCATTGCTTTTCACATTTTCCCTTCAGCTACATTGTCTAGTTTTCCTGCTTATATATACTTAAAATGATTTGTTCATAAAAATAAATGTACCCCACCACTCAGACAGTGTGCCAAACAGCATTTTCCCTCCATTGTCAATCATTTTGGCTGTTTCTTTTTGATAATCATGTTTGAAAAATAGCACTTTCCCTGGGATTTTGTCATTGAGGCTAAGCCGCAAATTTTAACCTCAGTGATATTAACTTAAATGAAATTATATGGTCAATAGACTTTGATCCATCATCTCGCATGTGCAAAGATGAGTCCAGTAAAGTCTATGGAGACACTTAACGTTATTCCTCAGTTGACGTCACTGAGGGATCCACTAAATTTACTTGGGCTGTGGTTTTATAAAAAAATCTATAGAGTTTTTTTCATTAAAAATGGCTCAGATAAATAAGGAATAAAAGTAATTCAAGAACGTTGCGGCCCTTACCTTATTACATTCTGTAATGTACTTAAGAGTATGAGCAAATAACTTTAACAGCTGGTATGGAATAAAATACAATCCTAACTTATTTTTGTAATTCTTTGTGGTTTATGTTTGCAATGCCTCTCAGCTACCTGTAAGTTGTAATGTTTGTACATTCTCCATTGTAACAATCTTGTCACATTATTGTGACTTTCTGTATTCAGACCCTCTGCCCAAAAGTATACCACAGCCTGCAAGAAGATGTTCAACTGTTTCTAGTTCTGTATTGCACAACCTTGATTTTTCTGTATCTCCTACTTTTTCTATACATTTTATGTTTCAGTACTTTGAGTTGTTATTTTTAGACTGTCATCTTTTGGTTTAAATTTCCCTTGTCCTTGCCATTAATTTGTCACATATTGATCAACATGATTGTTCCAGCAGTTCTCTTCATCTTTGCAGTTGTGGGCCTTCCAGTTTTCTTTCCTTCTTATCTTTACATTCTTTCTTTGTCTTATCAATATTCTCTGTTGCTATCTGTGTTTGTGTACTTTTGGTTTGATTCCACACTTTCTCCCTTCCTAAAATGTCTCTACTAATCGGGGCAGGGTTACATCATCTTAGGCCTGGATTCTTCGTGGTTTAAAACTCTCGCTATGTTTGGATCTGATTACATCAATGTTTTGATTGTTTAAATGCCATGACAGGAATGTGACCCATTCTTTATTCTGGGCACAGTTAAATCAGTTTTCTTGTTTTTATATCCAAATGATCCAATGTTTTTTAGACCAATCACGCCAAGCTATATATTAGATCAGTGAAGGCAAGATGGTTTAGAGCTTGAACTTTAATTTTAAGATGTCAAACAAGAGTTTCCGAGTTTTATCAACAACTCATTCAGTTTTTTGATAAACAAGGTACAGCATTTTTAGAGTTACTTATTAAACAGTATGAGACACAGACAGTTGATTTACAACAACAACTGGAGGTACTTGACAATGGCATTGTCTCTGATTCAGACTTTGCACGCTATCAATATGATTATAAACGTATTTTTTCTAGTACTGAATCTTTGTTGCTGAAGATTCATGAAACTAAAATTCGCAAAATCAATAGGGATAAGCTCGCTTATCAGCAGTGTCAAGCTTACCCAGATCCACCACATATTCAAAATAAAGATTTTGCAGGTCCTCCCGTTGCTATGGAAACTAGTACAACAGCTCTGTCTGTTTCTGATGACATCATGGACTCTCCACAAAGGAATAACACAGCTTTGGATAATGGTGTTCGACGCAGTGACAGAATTAAAAACAAAGATTATACCAATAATAATCAGGATTTTCACAGGAATGGCCCCAAGGTGACATCTTATGCAACTGGTTCGAACAAATTCCAGCGCTAACAACGCAAAAGGAACAACCGACGCAGGAGGTAACTACGACGGACATTATTGACAATTTAACTGTTCTGCACAGTAACAACGGCGATTTTAACATTTATAACTTTTCTTCCATGGCTATTGCACAAGATATGGTGGAATTTATGACGAAAGGGTTTAATTTTATACCTAATTCCAAGCCTAATCTTGGTCGTTTGCTATGTGATTTGAAAGTTTTTGTTCAGAAGCTTAATTTAAGCTTACTGTTCAATAATTCTAGTCATTGTTCAACCAGTGAATATGTGTCAAGTATTTTTAATCCTCCTTTAGATGTTAACCTAGCAGCTTTTGAAAAAATTACTGAGATTCACTTTAGGTCTTTGGTTACTAATTATTACCGTACAACTGATATTCATAAATGCAATATTTCATTGCAACAAAAGGAGTTTATTGAGTATGTGAAGGCTCATAATATTCGTGTTATGCAACCAGACAAAGGTGGGGGAGTAGTGTTTATGGATGAGGATGAATATGTAAATAGGATGTACAAAATGTTATTTACACCTAATTATGCTAAGGTTTCACTGAATGAATTTAACCAAGCATACCAACATGTGAAATCACAGTTGAGTGATCTATTCATTGATGGCATGATTTCCATAGACACCTATCATTATTTAACTATGCCCACCCCCTTGACACCAGTCATTTTTGGAGTACCTAAACTCCATAAGAACATGTATGACCCTCCTTTGCGACCGATTATAGATGGTCGCAAATCTATTACATATGCATGCGCAAAATGTGTTGATACAAAATTAAAAGAAGTACTAAAAACGGAAACCCAAATTTGCCGTGACTCATGGCACGTCTTAGAAAGTTTGAACAAAATACCATTTGATATGGCATATGGGTTTCTTACTGTGGACATCAAAGACTTATATACTGTCATACCACATAGTGTTGGCATGGAATGGGTTAGAGATTTTTTATTGCTAAAACAGATTCCAGGCAATAATGTAGACTTGATTATTTCCCTTTTAGACATTGTGCTTAACAACAATTATTTCATGTTTAAGGGTGAATTGTTTTTACAAAAATCAGGTGTTGCCATGGGCTCGCCATGCGGTGGCAGTTTTGCCAATTCAGTGATGGCTTTTTGGGAACGCACCTATCTTTTTCAACATGAATTTTTTAAAGAAACAGTTGTCTGGTACACTCGGTACCAAGACGACATGTTCTTTATTATCCAAGGCAACTATGACGATGCTCAAAATTTAGTCAAAATTATGTCTACATTTACATCTTTTCTAGAGTTTACATTCAATTTTAACAAAGAAAAAAATAATTTTCTAGATATTTCTTTGAGTAAAGATGTACAAAATAACTGTTATAGGACTAGTATATATAGGAAGCCCTTTTATAGTAATTCTTTTTTACATTTTGCAAGTAACCACCCATATTTCCAAAAAAGAGGAGTGGTGAAAGGCCAATTAGTCAGAGCTTCAAGAATGTGTTCTCATGATGATGATTTCGGCATGGAATGTAATTTTTTACACAGTATGTTTACCAACCGTGGTTATCCTACATCACTGGTTAATTGTTTAATACAAGAAATCATCTCAAAGAGGTCAAGGAAACTTTTGGGCCCTATTTTAATTAATACTGAAGTTATGGCACATGTAGGCAATGATGAATTTGCATTAAGAATACAGAATGGTGAGAGGGCTACAAGTGAAAATAATAAATATATAACCAGTTTTTTAACACAATTTAATGACATTTCACATGAAGTTAGAGAAATACTTAACTCAAATTGGGGTCTAATCATACAAGAATCTACCTTAAATAGAATTCTTGGATGTAGACCATTGGTAGCTTATAGGAAAGGACTTAGTCTTAAGAGACTATTTGAGATGCCACATCAAAAGCATATAAATGTTAAAGGTATGTTTAAATGTGGCAGATGTAAATATTGTAAATATATTTTAACAGGGCCTTTTTTCTGTATTAATGGATACCAGTATTCAATACAAAATAAATACAATTGTGAAAGTCAAGGCATAGTATATTTAGCCAAGTGTAAATTGTGTTCTGTATTTTATTTGGGAAAAACTGAGCGACAACTTAAACAACGTATATACGAACATGTTTATGCTATTGCTAAAAATATTCAGACTAATGCATTAGCAAGACATATTAATCAATATAGTACACACAGTTTTCAGTTTGTGGTAGTACAAAGTGTTCCCAAGAATCCTAGAGGTGGACCATGGCATCTTCAACTTGAAGAACAAGAGTTGCTGTGGCAATTACGCACAAATGCATATGTTTATCCTGGTATCAATGATATGTGTTCTATAAAATGTATACTTAGATTGAAAGCTTTGGAACGATAAACTTTGCAAGTAAATTAAATTTACAATATGATATTTATACTCGATAAACCACATATTATTATTATTTTTATAAAAAAACTTTTTAAATTTTTATATTTTTATATATATATATATATATATATATTTATATATATATATATATTTTAATATGTTGAACTGGTTAACATAGATTTATTATTATGTAGGAGCAGGTTATTTTTAGGTGTTGTGTCTAGTAAACTTGTTGGGTAGGTAATAATATAATTTAATTCACATTATCCAATTAATCAATTGGCTAATTTGTTAATTGATGTGTTTTTTGTATTTAAGCAGTGTAATTTTTTAATTCATTTGTCTGAGGAAGTGCACGTATTGATGGTGCATGAAAGCGCTAACCAATAAATTTGTGGATTTGGTTTCGTGATTTGTGGATTTCTCTTTTTCCCTTTTGTGGTTTATTCCTGAAATATTGTAAATCCCTCTGTTTTGATGTTCAAAATGATGCAAATGAAATGCAGATGTCTCTGTTCAAGGCTGCATGCCTTGTCTCACAGCTGCATTTTTATCTATAGTCTTTGAAGCATGTTCCAGACACTGAACATTCAGTCTGTCTCAAGCTGTACCAGAATATGTGTATGCTAGCAAACAGAAATACTTGTATTTAACTACCTATATTACTAATACATATATTATAGCAACAGATGTGTATATGCATCTAACTAGTAAATAGATGTGCTCATGAATTTATACATTTTTAAACATTATCTATCACTGTATAAATTCCCTCTGTTTTATTTTAAATCTCAAACTGTCTATATTAGTATGTACTTTCTAGTCAAGTCATATTGCTATTAACTAGAAACACACTGGGAAACAAAACCTTTAGTTTTCGTTTGATACAGTAAGTTAACACAGTTTTATATTGTCAACACAATGATGACAAGCATTACCAGTTATGAACTGTATTTTGCAGTTGCTGAATATGACTCTATACAGTGATGTCCTATATTGCAAAGGCATTCCAGTCTTGTTTTTTGAAAAAAAAAAAAACACGTCACAAATGTTAAGCTTTGACTTGTTACCCTATTTCATAGATTCATAGATTAGTACTAGGCTAGTTGCCCTTGCGAGCCATTTTTTACGCCTAGCCAATTATCCCCTGTGAGACTCAAACCCTTTATCTTGCGTTTTGTAAGGCAAACATCTTAATCATTAGGCCACCCTCTCAACCATCTTACATAGATAAACCATTTACTATATACTGTACAGAATGCACTTGCTTGTACAGATTGTTTTTGCATTTGTATATACATGGCTGTAATGTTCACTCAGTCCAGTTTTTAAACTTAACATTAAACTGAAGCCTGCTAATTACATTACTTGAAACATTAAAATGTATTTTTGGTATTAACACTTTGTACCTTTATTTTAGTACCTTTTGCAGTATTGTTTACACAGTTAATGTAAAATTGAAAGCATGCCCTTCCCCTGTAGTATACATCATTTTATTGCAGTATTGTTTATTTGCTTTATGCTGTGAGAATTGAATGTATGCTTGCCCTTTGGCTGTTACCTAGACTGTGACCTTTGGTCTTACACATGTGCTCATTTTTGGCCATTTTCAAAAACAGAAAATATTTTTATAAAGCTTTTGGTGCTGCCTATACTGTCAAAGTTGTAATAGGAATCACTTTTACCCATTTTGAAAAGACATTTACTGTTACTAGTAGCTATTTGTACCCTCCCTTTTTGTAAAGGGACCTGAATGATTTAACTGCATACTATAGCCCATGTACTGACTGTACTTGTATTATTTATTTGCAATCAGATTATTAATGGCATGTAGAAAAATGCATGCCATTTGGTCTGGTGACCAGTCTTGTTTCCTTGACCTTATAGATTTCAGTACCCGTAACATTTTATGTTATGCAACATTCCTTGTAACTACCCATTCCAGCCTGGAAAGATTTGAGCTCACATACTTTTTTTTTCTTTCTGCGCATTCCAGATGCTTAACTCATAACTCCTTAAGCACTTACTCATACCATCAGTCAATCGTTAATATACTTGCAACTTGATATTAGAATGCAGTTGTAATAAACATTAACTTGCTTAACTATGCATAATATTGCTTTTGAATACTGTTTTTGCAGGAGTCTGTGCTATTTTTTATGCTATCATACAATTACAACATATTGTAAGAAACAAAAGAGATATTGGCTTAACTAACACATGCTTAAAACAGATATATTTACATTATTTACATTTGCTGTTGTCTGCGTTTTGCTGCACTTTAGTTGAAAAGAAAATACATGCATGTCAGTCTTGTGACATCATGTCTTTTCTGGGTTTAACTACTCTCATTTGATTTCTATGCCCTAGAACTGTTTTGTTATATGAAATGGCTTTAAAATCATCATTTAAGTGCCTTGCTTCAACTGAATGAAAGTTTGTGCTGTGTATGCTTAACCATTTTCTAAAGGTAGAATAGTACGTCATAATTTTTTTTTTTGTTTAACATTTGTTAACCGGGAAAGTCCGACTTGGAACAAAAAACAATTTTCAGTGGAGGCCCAAGGGATAAATGCTCCAGATGCACGTCTTTCTATTTTCTTTCAGCATTGTTAACTGCTGTTGCTTTAACGCTTTACTAACCAGATTATGTTTGTCAGTATTCTGTTCTGCTGTCTTTAAAACTCTTATGCACTTCTGAAAAAGTGTTTGCATATGTTGTCTGAACTTTTGAACTCACTCTGGCTGTGTCTTAGTAGTTTATTAAATCTTTTTGTCAGTTTACCATGAACCTCATTTCTGTTTTTATCTGTTTTGTAATGTGCAGTGGTTTTATGCCACTTTTGTCTAACAAGATGTACAGAAGATTTTGTAAATAACTGACTTGACTGATATTGTACAGAAAGCAGTTTCATATAACTTAAATGTTTACTGTCATACAAATGATGTTGCTGCTTAAGATACCAGCCAAACATAATGCATTTAGATAAAGCATTGACATGAACATTACCTAATAAAGTACTGCATGTGCTACACTTCTGTCTATACCAATCTTTAAATCCTAACCATACATGTGCTAGACTATTATTACTGTCTACCTGAAAGATAGCGTTACATTTCACAGTTCTTTTATTTATGGCATCCATGCTGTAGAATGAGAAACAAAAAGAGAATTACCAGTTTCTATGTGGAAGGTGGCCAAATCTTCCATTGAGAAAACGTAGAAAGTCCCTCATTGATTCTCCCAAAAGGTGGTCAAACACAGCTGGCAGATTCAGTTGTGTGAATGTACAGGACCTGTGGAACTTGCAGAGATGCACTGTTCTGCTACTGGATACTGTGCATAAGAAGGAGGCAAATATTTGCACCACAACTGGACGTATTAACTGAACCAAATGAAAAAGAAGCTGTAGTTGTCACAAGGAGAAACCATTCGGTCCGTGAACCGTGGCTCGCCATTGAAGAATTATATGATGTCTTCTGTTGGTTTCTTGCTGTTACTTTTATTTACATGCATGCATACCACAGTATATTTAACTATTTATTGTGATCAGCTAGTCTTATTACTGTATTGTACTAAGTACAATAAATACACGAAGACAACTGCTTCAGTTAATATGCTTTACTATTACTTTTTCCTTTCGGATCTGCAAGCATGCAACACAGATGCTATCAGCTCTCTATGGCAAATTCCCAAAGCTTGTTTATACACAATCATATTTATACCAAAAGCCTGATATGTTTTTCTCAGTCTGATGTATTACAATATTCCTTTGTATAACACTTTTCTTGGTTCTTCTAATTTATGATTTGTACTTGATTCTTTTTCAAGTTTGGTGGTCCGGGTAAACTCAGTCTTGCATTATCTGAAACGTGATGTTCCAGCACCATCTGGAACTTGATGTTCTAACTTTATCTTGATTGATGTTACATCTCTTTACTTCGTTGATGTCATTCCAGCTGCCATCTGCACAGTTATTTTTACAGACTTTGTTTCTCAATGACATACTCCTTTACAGGGATGCCAATATCTAATTAAGCTATATATGCTTGCCAGCACACTTACTACTTTCAGCATTTTATACTATTTCTAAATTAACCCTTTATATTTCATATCATTCTTGCAGCTTTTTATTCAAACTAATAATCATGCTAGCAACAGTTACTATTATTCTTTCATCCTCCTTCCTGTCTCATACAACCTCTCATCTCCAGCCTCAGTCACTCTCACCCTACCCCATGTTTTCCACTCTACTACAGCAGACAAATTTTCTCCAAAGCAACACCTTTTAAAAAAAAAAAGAAATACTTGCTGGCCCTTTAGGCCCCGGTAACTTAGGGCCCCATGGCTTATATACTAATACTACTGCAGCAAATTCATAATTGCACCTTTACTTCACATTTACTCTCTTTCCCTCATCTCAGACATAATGCCAAATATTTAGAGGTCACCTCTAGTCAGATCTCCGCCTAAGCAGCTGAAACCCACTAAAGCCTCTCACTTCCATCCAATATCAATATTGTCAATATTAATAAAAATTCTAGAAAGCATTGTTTGCAACCAACTACCCTACTTACATCAGTATCACCTCTTTCACTAAAACAACATGGGTTTTGGTCAGGTAGACAAGCACCCTGACAGCTCTGTGGACCCCGACTGATTAAGTACTACTAAATATGGATAAAAGTAATCTCAAGTGATGCTCTTTTCAATGATCATACACGGACCTTTGATTTCATAGACTTGATTCATACTGGGGTAAGCACAATGCTCCTGTCTGGTTCAAGACTTGCTGACCCTGAAATCTTTCAGAGTAAAAAATTGACCGAGTCACCTCTGCATATCCAACAGTTCAGTCTGGAGCTCCACAAAGCTCCATTCTGTAACTGAAACTTTTTTTTCTATATTTTATACGTAAGATTCTCTCTCTCTCTGACCTTTATTGTCTTCACATGATCCAATATGTTGTTGGTATAGTCATTTCATTTACAGATCTAGCTCCAATCACTCTAACTTATAAATACAAGTCCATCAAGACCTTTTAACAATCAACTCTTGCCTCCCAATCAGTAGACTATTATATAATCCATATAAAACTAAATCCATGATTTTCTATACCCGCTAGAATCTGTTAAAACATCCAAATACCTTAAACATTGTTGACAAGAATAGCCCATTAAAATGATCACCACTTTAAAATAGCTGGCATCTGGTTGGATCAGACACTGAACTTGGACCATCACATAGCAAAAAAAGAATGAAACTCAACTACCTATTATTCTGGGCTAGTAATAATCACTTCCTGCTATAATGGCATAGGCAGAGGGTTACTTTGCTCAAACTTGAAAATTATTTACTACAGCAAGCAACAACATACAAGAAAACAAAAGTTCAGCCTTACAACAAAAAGGTTGGGGTCCAAATGGAGAGATGATAGGGGGTCCGAATGGAGAGATGATAAGTCAGCAAGCAAAGGAGTGTAGTATTGCTGAAAGAGAATTCATTCTCAAGTCTTAGTGAGTACCTTCATGAAGTGGACCCTGTTTTTTACAATATCTAACCAAGATGACACTGATATATAGACTGCATTTTTATAGCATATATCATAAACGGAAGTAGGTCAGGAATTACAAAAGATAGCTAGGTGCACAAGACCCAGGATAAAAAAGTGCCCAGTCCTGGAAGGCACACTGGTGCCAGGACTGGAAAAAAAATAACAGTATAGAATCCTCAAAATACAGAAACATTCCTACAATGGGACCAGGCCAGGTCCAGGGAAAGGATACCCCCCCCCATTGTAAATGGCAGTAGCAGTCCACAAAAATCACAAACAATTATATGCAAAAGAAGAGCCATAAAGACAATAGAGTGGACTATTGATGATAAGAAATTATGTATTGTTACTATTATGCAAAAAGCCCAGAATTTCCAGACACAAGATATACAAAAAGATTAAGAGAGACATTTGAGGAAAGAAAAATACTTCCACAAGAAAAACTGCCAGATGCCTCAAATAAAAAATTGTGTTCTTTAATACAACAGATTTGTGAAACAAAGTACAGTACGTAGAACAAGAAACTTTGATCTGCTTGGAAAAAGAAACATATGGGTAAGTGTGAAATATAAACAGCAAAACCTAGACATTTTTGAAAAGCATTAAAAAGAAATATATACATAGGAAAGAAAGAGAGATTTGATATGGTGTAATATTTATGCAAAGGCAAAAGCCAAATAAATCAATATAAAGAAGGCAACCCCAAATCTATTCGAAGAAAAATGCAGGCAAAGGTATCCAGATATGGAAAATTTCACAATAAAACTATAATATCACAAAGAGGGAATGTAGAAAAGAAGATTAGTAAAGTAGAAGTTAGAAAATAGAAGTTAAAGTTATGGAGTGCCTGTTAAGTGAAGGATTTAATGTAGAAGGTCTAACACAGATTACACCACAGCATGATTAAACAAGTCCCCAAAGCAAGGAGAAATGGGAAGATCAGGAGACATCTGAAGAAGAAATAGGACATGGGAAAGAAAAAGAGATTGAATATGGTACAATATCTATGCAAAGGAGAAAGCAAAACTAATCAATACAAAAAGAGAAGCACCAAAGATATGTGAACAGAAATACAGGCAAAGACAAAGAGAAAAAGTAGAAAAGGAGATCAGTAATGGAGAAGTTAAAGAAATAGAAACTGAAGTTATGGAGCATCTGCAAAGTGAAGGATTCAGTGTAGAAAATCTAATTCAGAAAGCACCACAACAGGATATAGCAATGGACATCTAAATTAAGGCGAAGCCAGTGGAATGGGAAGTAATGGGTCAGGTGCCAGATGAATATATTTTGGAACCTTCCACAGGAAACCAGTATAAACATTCACTTGAAGGTGGACAGCAAGGGAAGGAACAGGAAACTGTGGAAACTCTGACACAGTCAATGTTGAGGATTGATAGGTAAGTGAATTTCCATATGACAGAGCAACGGATGGCACCGGATGAAATTGTAGAGAATGTGCCACAGGAAGATCCTATAGAACTTTCTGTAGGATACCCGCAGAAATCAGGAAATGGAAAATAAAAAAAAATGTGCCCTCAGTTTAGAAAAAAATCAGCTAAGAGAAGAGTTGCTTCATTTAATAGAGATAGATAAGACATATTAAGATCAATGAAAGAAATAGACTGCAAAAGGTCAATAAAACCCAAAAAGTCAGAAGTCTGAAAACAGTAATCAGGATTGTCCATAGAGATCCATGAGATATAACAGAAGTAAACAGGATATATTACTGTGTAGCTAAATTATTAACTGATAAAGTTCTACCACAGGGACACGGGGTAGTGAGGGAAAGGAAGGGGAAAAATCAAATACCATCATGGAAGTATCAAATGCAGAAAATTATAAAGCAATTAAGACAAAAAGTGTCACTGTTAGAAGAGTATAGAAGAGGGAACAGATCAACAAAAGTACTAAGAAAGATAGATGTGATAAACGCAATGCACAGCATTAGAACAGATCAGGATCTATCATGCACTATTGCAAATAACCTAAAAATCTCAGCACTTGCTGAAAAAATTAGAAGATATGCAGATAAATACAAAGGAAAAGTACAAAATAAGCAATTTACTGACGACCCAAAAATTGGGAAACAAGATAAAAGGAATTGAAAGACCACCAACAAAAGAAGAAAAGAAGAGATAGATATGTTTTATAGAAGTATTTATGAAGATCCTGTGGAACATAAAGATGCTAAATGGATAGGAGAAGTAAACGAAAGAATAAGAAGGTTAAAGGTGCAGGATAAGAAATTGGATGAAGTAACAGCCAAAGAGATTGGAACAAAGTTAAAAAAGCCCCTAACTAGGAAACTCCAGGCCCAGGTGTAGTACCTAACTTTTAGTTAAAAGTAATAACATCTTTGCTCAAAGATTTAACCATGAGTAAGAACTATTTATATGTGCATCCTGAATAAACACCAACCTTGCTACAACAGGAAAAACAGTGTACCTACTTAAGTATGAACCTGCAAGCTAACCTAAAAATTATAGACCAATAACTTGCCTTCCGACAGTGTATAAACTATACACAGGAATTGACGATGACAGAGTTTGTAGTCATTTAGAAGAACACTCAATTATGGCAATAGAGCAAAAATGCAATAAAAGAAAGTAATATGGAACGAAAGATCATTTGTTGTTAAATAAAGTCATAGTGGAGAACTATAAAAAGGGGAAGAATCTAAGTATGGCATGGATTGACTACAAAAAAGCATTTGATAGTATCCCACATTCATGGAGAAAAGAGTGCTTAAAAATGTATAAGATACACCCTACACTGATTGATTACATTACAGTGACTATGAAACAGTGGCAGACCACTTTGCAATTCAGCCATGATAAAGGACAAATTATTATGCCAAGGATAAAATTTCAAAGGGAGATATTCCAGGGTGACTCTCTGTCACCACTGATATTCTGCTTTGCCCTTAACCCATTAAGCTGTCTACTTAACAGCTTAGGCCATGGCTATAATTTGGCTCCTAGAAAACAACAAAGTGTAAAGACTTCTTATCTTCTTTTTGTCAATGATTTAAAACTGTATACCTCATCAGCTGAGGAACTGAAAGAACAACTCAAAGATGGCAAAACATTTTCAACTGATATGAGAATGTCATTTGGTCTTGATAGATTTGCAAAAACAACCTTTAAAGCAGGAAAACTGCATCACCAGGAAACCATCAATTTGGAACAAGAATGTGATATAAAGAACTTGAGCAAGAGGGAGTGTATAATTATTTGGGAATTGATGAAGGATCAACAATAAAACATGAACAAATGCAAATAAAGTTTAGTAAAGGAATACTTTAGAAGACTTAAATTAATCCTGAAAACAGCTTTGACATCTAGGAACAAAACTGAAGCTATAAATCAATTTGTTCTTCCTGTCCTAACTTACAGTTTTGGAGTGATTGACTAGCCCCAAAACATGTTGGATAGATTAGACAAGAAAACAATAAGGATGCTTCATGCTCACCAAATGATTTATAAAAATCAGAGCATACCAAGATTATATATTCCCCATTCTGAAGGAGGGATTGGCTGCCTTGAAATTGATTACATGTATAGATCTGCAGTTATGGAACTGCACACATATCTGCTGACCTCACAAGACCCAAACATAGTGAAAGTTTTGAAACATGGGAGAATAAATCTAAGATGACTTCTCTGCTTAGTTTAGCAGAAGCATATTGGCATCAGGCAGGAATGGAAATCGAACCAGAAGTAGATAAAAATCAGGCAGCAACTGAATGTGCTAAAAAAAAAACAAAAGAAAGAATATAAGGCGAAGGACCAGGTGATAAGGTAAGAAATGTGGAAAATGCATATAGTTGCAAGTATAGAAAACTTTTGGAAGAACCTCATGTTGATTAGGACTGAGCACAGGAATGGTTAAGGAGAGGGAAATTCAAATGAAGAGATGAAAGGTTAACACTGGTGGCCCAAGATAGTAGGCTATGTGCACATTGGTTTATAAAGTCCATTGAACATGTGGGAGAAACAGACAAATGTAGGTTTTGTAAAACAGAATTGGAAACAGTTGCACACCTTGTTGCTGGCTGTGACATACTAATGGCAGAAGGGCTGTATACTGAAAGGTATAATAATGTGGGAAGACTGTTGCACTGGGGATTGTGCAAACATTATGTACTGAAGTGGCTGAAAAACCCTGGAAACATGAGCCACAAAGCATCATAGAAAATGATGACGTCTACATCACATGGGATCACCCATTACCAACAGTTCAAAAGATAGTTGCTAGAAAACCAGATATAGTGGTCCATGAAAAGAAGACAAAAATAGCACTGATCATTGAAATCATAACACCCAGTGACTACAGTGTCTTGGGTACAGAGAAACACAAAGTCATAAAATATCAGGATTTGCAAGCAGAAATGAGAGCAATGTGGAAGAAAGATACTCAGACAGTTCCAATAGTAGTAGGAGCAACAGGTCTTATAAAAAAGATTCTACAATCGTATTTAGATATGTTTCCAATACAAGTAACCCCACATGAAATGCAGAAGGAGCCATTACAGCGCACATTGTGGGCGCTGTGAAGAGCACTTCTGGCTGACATTAAAGACCAAAACAATACTAATTTCATGAACTTTAATCGTACTTTGACTTAATAATGGGTTCCATTTGCGTCATGGTATTAGAAACCCAAAAGACTTGGAGAAATTAAAAAAAAAAGTCGCTTCTTAGCTCAATCCCTAAGAAGGAACTCTACTGTCTATCAGTTAAAAAAGGTGAAATGGCTACCTATTCAGAAAATAATGGAGAGTCTTATTCACCTCCATAGTTTATAAACAATTATAAAAAGATAGTGTCAAAGCCCTATGTGAAAAGATCACCCCCACCAATCTTAGAATTCACCCCCTTTCAGGCCAACGTATGTATGTCCAAGATGCACTAAGCACAGTTTCTCTGTTTTCTTCTCTAAACTCTGGCAGTGACTTCTGTTTTTAAAAGAGATTTCCACCTGTCACAAATTCAGACTCCACTTCTGAGCCTACCTCATAAAACAAAGCTGGCATGCTTCTTGTGAGGCATATCACTTAACACTGTGATGTATCTCTTCTTACCTTTATTCAGCATTCTTTTCCCTCTACAGACACACTTGTTTTTCACTTTGCTTTCATTCTGTATACATTTTATTTCACACATTCTTTCCAAGGAGTAATATATAAATGTCTACTTACTCAGAGATATACAAACTTTAGTATATGAGGAAGCAGTAGATTCTTTGCTGAGAAGTGCAGATTTAATTCTGAACTGAAATTCAACCAACAAAGGGCATCATTTGTTTTACAGTAGTCTGAGGACTTACAAAAATAGGATCTGGTTTACAGTATTCTGGGTTAAAAGCAATAACAAAAATGTATTTTTGTGTGTGTGTGCTCACTTGTGACTGTGCTTGTGTGCATGTATATGTGTGTGTGTGTGTGTGTGTGTGTGTGTGTGTGTGTGTGTGTGTGTGTTTGTGTGTGTGTGTATGTGTGTGTGTGTGTGTGTGTGTGTGTGTGTGTGTGTGTGTGTGTGTGTGTGTGTGTGTGTGTGTGTGTGTGTGTGTGTGTGGATGGGTGTATGTGTGGGTGTATATGTGTGTCTGCATCAATGTGCATGCATATGTGTATACATGCATGTGTATTGTAAGTGTATGTCTGTGTAATTGAGAAGGTGTGAAAAATGAGTTCTGATAGTCAACTGTCTTACTGCTAATCCTTCTTGGTTGATATTATGTACAATGTGCACCTTGTTTTGCAAGAACTGTTCAGACTTCTTCTTAGGCAAACAGGTTGGAATCAAAGATATTAAGCTTGATAATACTGAATTGCAACAGAAATTCTGAATTATTTCTACAATGTTTTCAATTTTCAAAGAAGTTGGCTTAAATCACTGCAAGTCATGTGCTTCTCTGCTGTCACCCTGTGCCTGAACATGAAGACAGGGTGCATCATTATTGCCAAACATTTTCAAACGTGCAACAGTAAACTGCTACAAACAGACTGAAAACTTTTCTTTTGAACTAAAGTGAAGCCCCCCTGCCCACCTCAGTAACGCTTGCTATGCCAAACCCTAACTCTGCTCCTGCCCTAACCCAAATGTGCATCTTAACTTAAAAAATGCCCTTCCCATAATAACACTAGTACAATTCAGACAAATCTGTGCTGAATGCAGTTGAGTAATGTATAGTGCATCGGAAAAGGACATTTGCTTCCTTTTTCGATGCACTGAGTTTCAATGTTTTTTTTGTTTTCAGTATACTGAATGGTCAGTATGTTTTGGTGCATGTTTTATGTGTCAGCCGAGTAACATGTTAACCATTTATTATATAATCTTTCCTGGAGTAATTCGGTTTTCCAGCAAAATATGTGTACATTTATCCAAATGTTGCACAAAGCTGCTCTAACATTGTAATATATTATATCAAACTCATAGTAGCATTACTGTGGAAGGGATGCAACATTAATTTTCTTTTCTTGCCTTCTTTTTTTGGGTTATTATTTTAAAAATGTTATTTATGACTCTGCCCTACTACTGGTCCTTCTTTAGAGTTGGGATGTGGAAAGGAAAAAACGCATTATATTTCCATGACAAGCCCTTGGAATACGCACATCCTGTTCTACATTTTTTGAGTTTATGCCTCTTACCTCAATGCCTGCTGACAACTGAACCTCCACCCATTCAGTATGCATCCCCCCTTTTCCTCATTTACATAGTATTTGCAGCATAGGCCTTAGATAAAGCCAGAGAGTCATTCAAACAGCCATGGAGGTTATTTATATTTTAACCATCATCCTGGCATTGAGAGTGTTTCTATTGAAGCCCTAATCTTGCCCACAGTGGCTGACAAAAGCTCCTGTGTTACTGCATCTCTTTCTTTGCCATCTTTATGCATGCATTAGCTTCTATTCATATGCTAATGAGGGCTATGATCAATGTCTTGAGATAGCCAAGCTCATGTCCCTGACCTGTCCATTTTCTTGCTGTGCAAGGCTAACTGAAACTACCTCTCCCTGCCCAGCACATGGGTGATTTGCCATCCTTTCCCTGGCTCTTCTATCACCTGAGGTACTACAGGTCACTACTAAGGTCATGTGGGCCATGATCCGGCTTTATTACTCCATGCCTCAGGCCACTAATGGGAGTGAGAATTAGTGTTTCTTTTGGAGGATTGCCCCTCCCCTTTTTATTAGTACATGTTTGGCCAACATGTTATTTATTCTTTGTCTTATGATTTAAACATTGCAGTGTTAACCAGCAGCTAAAATCTAATGCTGCATTGTCAGTTTATTTTATTTGGCACAGCTTTCTCCATCAACAGGGTTTAATCATCTGCAAGTACTCACCTAATCACTTCTCTTCTAGTGTAGTTGCCTAGCAACTCATTATCTCTGATGGCTTATACACGGCAGGTTCTTAGACAGTTAGCCTTACTATTTGCATCTCATTTTCCTTTCAGTCAGAAGCAAATGTTTATATTTTTTATATCAGTTTGCTGTTACTGTGTGTGTGTGTGTGTGTGTGTGTGTGTGTGTGTGTGTGTGTGTGTGTGTGTGTGTGTGTGTGTTTGTGTGTGTGTTTGTTTGTGTGTGTGTGTGTGTGTGTGTGTGTGTGTGTGTGTGTGTGTGTGTGTGTGTGTAAGCTGGCCACTGCTTGAAGCATGTTAGACTTTGTGTGCTATGAAAAGTAGTATAGGATTCTCTCATCAGACCAGTAATACCAAAAAAAAAAAAAAAAATTAGACAATGTGTGACAGCAAGTCAGATTTCCTAAATGTGCCCTTCTCTTATACCACCTTAACATGGTATTGTGTTTCGTCAAAAGTAATGCCCCCAAAACTCTAAGACTATTGATTGTTTTAACAAAGATACATTTATTTATTAATGTATTCATTCATTAATTATTTCTGTCACCAGGTGAGTGAGCTGGACTAAGGACTCTTTACAGCTAATACCTGAGCTGTAAGATAGTGTTAACTTTAGTCACTTATTTAACTCTAGGCAGCATTTGAACTCAGAACATAATGGCTATGCATCAGGTCTTACTATCTTAAGTTATCTGGGAAAATAAAAGGCTGTTATTTTGCATCCCAGATACTGTACTACATTTCAACCACTTGGGTTCAAATGTAGGTTGGTACACTGTTTTAATTTAATGAAGAATGTTCTTAAAGGTATAACATTATTTTGATATCACTGTATCTCACACCCTGTTTTTTTCCTTAAAAAAAGTTAGCTCCCCTCCTTTGAAAATATTTGTGGGTGCTGATGGTGGTATTTTGGTATGGATGGAAATATTTTTATTTGTGAAATTGATAAAAAAGATGCAATTACGAAGCTCTCTCACCAGTGACTACATATATTGATAGATTATTTTCTACCACAAGGAATACAGAATGGAGGAAAACATTTTTCATGGTGAACTCTTTATTTTCTACACATTATTCACACATTTTCAAACCATATTATAGTACTGCTGGGGTAGCACTGTGGTTTAGTGGTTAGCATTGGTAGCTCATAGCATTTAGGAGCTCTGCCGCAAGGCCCTACTTCTACATGTTTATTGAGACGTTTGTCATTGCCTAAAGTAAGTTCATGTATCATGAAGAATCTTGCTGTATATTAACTTTAATCGGTCAAATACATACCTGCTCTTTGACTGAAAGTCTATGAAATAATACATGCACTCTAAGGATCTCTTACTAAGTTGGTTACTGTTCCCATTTTTCTTGACCAGAAACTATACTGTATGTACCAGTTATTTAGCCTCAGGAAATGGCAGAAAACCTGTTTTACTTCATATCTCTTTGTTAATTGCTTTGTACTGGCCATAAACTGATTGAGCTCAGTTATAACTTGACGTGAATATAAATTCCTCAAAAGAAATAATTATAAACAAATATGTATTACTGTCCTTTACATCCCTTCTGATGACAATACACCTTACTAATAATAAATTTATACTCAATCCCAAAAAGACAAAACTACTTCTCTTTCTCCCAAAAAACCCTCTACCACCTCAAGGCCTCATTTAACATTTTTTTCATTTAACAATACTAATATCACCCCTGTAAGTCAGACTAAACTCCTTAGAGTAATTATAGATGATCAACTGAAATTTGACTTATACATACATCACTCTATTAAGAAAACCCATCAAAAGCACCCCTACTTATTTACACTCAGGTCAATCAATCATACAACAGCATCTCCATATTGGAAAATATTTACATGGAAATTTTTACACAGGAGTTTTTTTACTCTACAGAAAATTGCTATAATATCAAATAAAACTAGTCACAATTGTTGGAGATGTGATGGGAGACTCTGTGCTGATTGGGAACACATGTTCCTTGAATGCAGAGTGATTGTCCCATTTTGGCAGAAATTTAGAGATTTTATGAAGGCATTGTGGACTGACAAGTGTATAATAACAGATACACTTTTATTGTTTAATGCTCCAATATCAGATTGTATCCCAAAGCCACAAGTGCATCTTCTCTGGTCTCTTTTGGCAATAGCAAGAAAAATTATCACTTCAAACTGGAAAACCAAAATAAATGTATCTTTTGCCGAATTTATATTATTGGCCAAAACAGTATGTAATAGAGAACTTTTAACTCTTGCCTTTAGAATGACAAGAATAACACACAGAAAGTTATCCTGGATGAAACTAAAAAAGTTATTAGATAAAATGTAATGATTTCAAGCAGAATAGACTAATATTATGAGCATTTTTTTTGTATTTAGTTTTTAATATTTAGTCTTCTCTTCTCACTAAACTTGAAACTACCTATAACAAAGTGGCTAGATTTGCTGCTAATCTGACATCCAAATCACATCACTGTCATGCCCTCAGGTTACTTAATTGGCTAGAGTTCCCTAACCAAGTGAAAGTTATTCAAATACTCGTCATCCATTCCATCATCAATAAACCTTCTTCTTCTCTACATCTCCTCAATAGTTTCATTTTATATCCCTCTTTGACATCTAAGAAGTTCTTTTCAATATTTGTTACAGATTCATAAACCTAAAAAATCTGTTGGGCAGAACCTGTATAGCTACTCACCCGCCATTCAGTGGAACAAGCTTTCCATGACCCTGAGATGCTACCTTATTTATTTATTTATTTATTATTTATTTATTTATTTAAATTTGTTGACTGGGAGTGTCCGACTGGACGTGGGTCCATTTTCAGCGGAGGCCCGGGGAGAAAAGCTCCACAGTAAAATAAACAGACAGTAGTTACATTGGATTACATAGTGATTAACAATTTAACACAGAAATTACTTACAACATATTTACAGATGAAGAACATAGTACATCAGTAGACAACTAGAATCTTTATCTGTGAAGTACATAACAGGCATTAACAAATGTAACAATGAGAAGTTCCTGCTGTATAATAAGTACTAGGCTTATGAGCATCTGAGCTTGCTATCATCAAGGTAGTTAGTGGAGGTGAAAGAAAGGTAATAGTTGGATGGGGTGGATGATATTAGAGTGGGAGTTGCAAGGGCATAGCCAGCATGTTTTTAGGTGCGCTTTTAATAAAGTTTTGAAGTTGGTGCATGATGGTACCTCAAGTCTACAAATTTAAGAGATCTTGCAAAGAATATCTGAACCACACTTGGATTTGTCACTATAACCACCCCACCAGAATCTAAACATTTACCCCTTCTCTTCTCCTCTTTTTACTCCTCTCTCCTTCCTAACCGTTTATTTTTTCTTCCTTTGCTCTGTTTCCCTCTCCAAATTACCTGATTTCTTCTACCTATATATTTACCTGACTCTCTTCTTACTTTCTTCTCTTCTTTGTTTTAGACTTTAATTTTATTATATCTTTACCTTCTACTAATAAATTTACCTTCTGTCAACTATATTTTGCTTCTAATTTATGTACTGAATGTTCACTGTTTAATATTTCATATGTCTATGCCGCCAGTATGATTATCTTTTATTCTTTGCTAACTTTTTTCTGTTTTAAAATTATTGTAACTTGTATTTTTCATTTATATACATATTTGTACTTTGAAGCTTTTCTCCCGGACTTCCGCTGAAAAAGGGCTCTGTCCCATTCGGACTATCCCAGTCATCAAATGTCAAATAAATAAATAAAATAAATAAATAAATACTGGGAGATATCCCTCATTGGATATCCATAATATTTTCACAAGAAAAAAATACTACTAGGTGATGTGAATGTCAATTAGTTGGACATAAACTCTAACTCCCCTATATCAAGTAAGAACTTATATGGTTTCACGCAAGTAAGGAATAGCGCCACATATTATACCATGACATTCAGTTCCCCGTAAGACTGGATCCTAGTATCAGACCCCAGTAAATACACCACCACAGGAATAATGTCAGACTCTCTCAGTGTTCATCTTCCAATCTATACAACCAGACATCTCACATATCCAGTTAAACAACATATTTATAAAACAACGTGCACCCTTTCCAAAATTTAAGCCAGAAATGTTCATTACTACACTATCATCTGTTAATGGTAACTTCCTAAAAATCCTTCCCTTACATGACGCTGTAAATTAATTCTATACAGCATTTCTAAATATCCTAAATAGCCTTACACTTCCTAGAGGGAAGAAGACACTAAAACAAATAAGCAGTTTGGTTTCCAAAAAGAGTAGAATGCTAATGCAGGATAGAGAAAAAGCATGAAAGAATGGCAAAAATATAAAACACCTCAATATCTTGAAAACTTTAGAATGCTTAGCAATCATACTAAAAAGTAAATAAATGAAGACAAAAAAACTAAACTATAACTTTCAGACTAATACTAAACACAACCCTAAAAAAATATGGACATTCATTAAAAAAAATCTTATATCATGGCCAAAAATTCAAGCCAAACCCTTCTCCTGGTAACTCACTACTCGAAACTGCAATACCGTTTAACTCTTATTTTATAGATAGCATAGCATATCTAACCATGGATTCTTCAACATCTAATCCCAGCCCTGCCTAACAGCCGCATATCACAACATCCATTTTCACCTTCAGACCTGTGTCCACATCCTTTATAAAACTACTTGTAAACAAACTTCAATCATGCTCTTCTTCAGCTGATGACCTTCCAAGTGAGTACCTAAAAATAGCAGCCAATAACACTGTCTATCCTATCTCAATCCTTATAAATAGGTCAGTACGGGAATCCCATGCTTCTTGTCCCTGAATAAAGTCATACATCATCCCTCTGCACAAAGGAAGAGATTCAACAGACATTAATAACTTTGGACCTATAGCAATCTTATCTCACCTTGTCAAAATACTTGAAAATGTATACAAAAACAATTGCTACACTATATCCTGCAGGAAGAACTCATATCCCCTACACAAAATGGCTTCCATCCTTCCCATAGTACTAGCACTGCCCTTCTAACTTACATAGATACTGTCAATAATGCTAGAGATAATGGAAAACTAGTTTCTTCCTTATTTCTACTCTTATATAAAGCCTTTGACACAGTTTGTCACAGCAAACTTCTACTTCAAATGTCCTCACTAAGTTTCTCCTAACCCACCCTTCTATGGTTCAAAAGCTACCTGTCCATTAGGTATCAGTCAGTAAAATGGCACTCCATGCTCTCTCCTTACCTTCTAATCGCCACCGGTGTACCACAAGACTCTGTCCTTGGTCCACTCCTCTTTAATATTTTCACCAACATCCTCTATACATCCCTACAACAGTCCATCCTAATAGAATACACAGATGATTCCATTCTCATTTGCACATCTGACAACATGGTATACCTCAAAAAAAAAAATACTCAGGAATCTTTAACAGCCACTGAAACATGATTTTGTAACTCACAACTCATGCTCAACCCAAGAAAATCCAAACTACAATTTTTTTCCCCAAATCCCTCTCCCATAAAAAAATCAAAATTTAAAGTCCTGTCTCTTGATAATATAACCATTGATGTCACCTCTCATAGCAAATTATTAGGGGCAATAGTGGATGATAAGTTTACATTTGACCAGCATATACAAAATTGCATAAGAAAAGCTCACCAAAAACTAGGAATGCTTTACAGAGCCAAAAACTTTCTTACCGATGCAACGAAAACTACATTTGCCACTACTTATCTCTTTTTCGCACTTCTTTATGGTGTTCCCATACTTACTAAACTCCAGGTTTCCCAAAAATTAAAACTTTAGAAATGCTATAACAAAGTTGCTAAATTTGCAACAAGTACCCTTTCAGAACCTACCACTGTATAGCACTAAAAAGACTAAATTGGTTAGAACTGCCTCATCAGGGTGTATATTAGAACATCGGGGTTTAAAACCTTTGAATGTTCTAATATCGAACCCTACGGAGCGAAAGCTTAAAATATCGAAGCAACAGAAACCTGAAATCTTTCCTAGGGAAAAATTTTGGTTGTCTGTTTCTGTTGCTTCGGTATTTTCAGCACTGTGGAGGAAAGTTACGGGTCGGGTTCAGGTAAGTGTGCGATTGTGTGGATGTGAGGGTTAGGGCTGGTTAGGTAAGTTAGGGTTAGGGTGCGGGTTAGGTATGTGTGCGATTGTGTGGACATGAGGGTTAGGGTGGGTTAGGTGAGTTAGGGTTAGGGAGCGGGTGAGGTGAGTGTGCGATAGTGACGGACCTTAGGTTTAGGGTTTAGGTTAAGGTAAGTGGATAGTTAGTGGTGTGTGTATAGTTTAGTGTAGGGTTAGTTGTAAGATTTTGGGTGTATGTGTGTGGATTGCTGTTTGTTTTGGTGTGCTTGTGTTGTGTGTATGTGTTTTGGAGCACGGATTTTTTTCCCTAGGAACAAAAATCGCTGTTCTGACAGTTCAAGATTGTAAGCTTTCGCTTACATAGGATCGATTAATCACCGTTCCCTTCTTTAAGCGGTTGGTGATCTAATATAGACCCCCTCATCAAATAACATATACACAGCTTCGTACTACCTTTAAAATTGTCTAGCATTCATCTGCTTGTCCAACATTAAAAAACATTCTACACTACTATGTTCCCAGTCAGTCATTGCAATCCAGTGACCAAAAACTCTTGTCTGTCTACAAACCTATCAAATCTGCTTGTCTTTGTCTATACTCATACAAGGTTTCTAAGGCCTGGAACTCATTACCTGTATCCATCTGGTCAATACCCCCCCATCTTTCAAAACTACTTGGAAAGACTTCCTGACTAAAACCTGGCTTTGTTCTTGCTCAAAATCAGTATAAACTATATCCTTAAATGTGAACAAGTACAGTTTCATCCCTTATAACTCGTTACTCTCCCCTCGTCATGTACGTTCTTACTTCTATCAAATTCTCTTCCCTGACTTTCTCTCTAAATATACCATAAGTCTGTTTTTCTAAACTTCATATTGTAATTCCTGTTTGTATTAGACTATCTTACCTTTAATTTCTCTACAGACTGTTTAAAATTTCTATAAATATTAAATTATTGTCATATAATTTGTATTGATTCTTAACCAATGTTTTTATATTATCAATAATTGGTTATAATTATTTAAACTGCAAATGTTTTTGTTTTATTTTTTAAGATTGTAAAATTATTTTTCTTAAAATGTTGTGTAATAATTTGGAGCTTTTCTCCCCAGGCATCCACTGAAAATGAGCTTCTACCCAGCTGGATTTTCCTGGTAATTAAATATCAATAATAAATAAATAGATACATAAGTAAATAAAATACATTTAGTGATTGGCTTCACTACCCAGCTTAGGTTCCTTCCTTGTAGGTTTGCAGGTCCTTCTTGTGGCCATGTAGATTTTTTCCTAGGAAATGTAATTCCCTTCCACATTCAAAAGGCATATAGGTAAACACATTGGTAATGCACTTCATGTGAATTTGTGTGTGTGTCTGTGTGTGTGTGTGTCTGTGTGTGTGTGTGTGTGTGTGTGTGTGTGTGTGTGTGTGTGTGTGTGTGTGTGTGTGTGTGTGTGTGTGTGTGTGTGTGTGTGTGTGTGTGTGTGTGTGTGTGTGTGTGTGTGTGTGTGTGTGTGTGTGTGTGTATAGGTTCATAGGTTCATAGGTTCATACTAGGCTATCTGCCCTAGGGCATTTATAAGCCTAGCCAGAGTATGTTTGGCTTTCGCCACCCATTCTAAATTAATTTTGCTATGCCCTTTTTCGAGGTTAGTATACTGTGCCTCTGTCTAACAGTGACACAGAAGTGATACCCGGGGTAAACCTACGATCTCCCATCCACTCATCAAGACTCCTCTTGAAGAGAATCAATGAGGGACTCTGCCTAACCTGGACTGGGATTTTATTCCAGAGTGAAGGAAGCCTCTAGGTTATGAATCTGTCCCTTCAGCATATCCTATTTATTTCAGTGCTGAGGTTCAAGTCTCTCGAGCGTGTAGCTCGATGGGATTTGGATTTTTTGAGGTGCAGCATGTCCCTTAATTCCGGGTTGGACATGGCCTTATACGTCAGGCACAGGTCACCTCTGAGCAGGCGGTATGCCACTGAGTAGAGCTGGAGTTTCTTTAACCGGGCAGCATATGGCATCTGTTTGAGACCTTTGATCCTCTTGGTGAGGTACTTTTGGGGTCTTTCCAGTTGCTGCAGGTGTTTGGTAAGGTACATCCCAAAAGGGGCATTGTACTCGATTATGGGCCTGATGAGGGATGAGTAAAGAGGCACGATGACCTCCCCTAATCTAGATGTGAATCCCTTCATGATTAGGTGGGCTATATAAAATGTTTTTCTAACCACTTTGGCCACGTGGTTGTCAAATGAGAGATTGCTATCAACTTGGGTCCCCAGGTCCCTAATTACTTCTTCTGTACTTAATGGATTACCACCTATGTGGTAATTTGTGGGCACTTTGTTTTGCCAAAGGGGATGACTATACAGCTTTTGGCATTTAGCTTGAGGCCATGGCTCTGGCACCAGTTGTCTGTTTCTATGAGGCCATTTTGGAGGATGCTTGTGTTGGCTGGAGAGTCGATTATGGCGCCCAGTTTGCAGTCATCTGCGAACTTGGTCAGCCACAGTCCTTCTGTGTTGGCCTGTACCTCCGAGAAATATATACCAAACAAGAGAGGTCCCAGGACTGAGCCTTGTGGGATGCCACTTGTAACTGGTTTGGAGTCTGACATGGCTCCAGCAATTCTAACCATGTGGGTTCTGTCCTTGAGCCAGTTTGCAACCCATCTAGTGACATAGGGGTTTATATTTAAGCTGGTGAGCTTATCTATAATGCCCAAGTGGGGTATTGTATCGAAGGCTTTTGCGAGGTCCAGATAGGCTGTGTGGATCACCTTCCCCTCGTCAATGGCCTTGGTGACTGTTTCAAAGAAGTCAACCAGGTTTAAGAGGCAGGATCTGCCCTTAACAAAGCCAAACTGGGTAGGATCCAGTGTCTGTAGGTCCCCAATATCTTTATTTATGAGGTCCATGATGATCCTTTCCATAGCTTTGCTGACCAAGCTAGTCAGGCTTATGGAGCGATAGTTTCCAGGGTCCGTTGAGGCACCACCTTTGTGGAGAGGGACCACTGTTGCTGTACACCACTCTTTGGGTACATATCCTGTAGTAAGGCTAAGATTGAACAGTAGTTTTATGTTTGGGTTTAGTTCTTCTTGGAGTTCATGTAGGACACAGCCCAGGACACTGTCTGGTCCCATTGATGCTGTATTTGATGCTTTGGAGAGGGTGTCTCTTACCTGAGCATCTGAGATGTCAGAGGGGCAGCACTCTGCTGGGATAGAAATTTGCCCTTTTGGTGGGGGAGGTGGGGGGGAAGAAGTTTGCGCTGAACCTGTCAGCTAGGATGTTGGCAATGTCTGTGGGTTCGGTGTATTTTTTGTCCTTTTGGACTAATTCTGAGCATATCTGGGAATTCCCACCCAGGTTCCTAACATAACTAAAGAAAGCCTTGTGATTATCCTTAGTGTCCTGTGCAATTTTTCTCTCGAAGCTGGCCTTAGACGATTTTATGAGTGCCCGTAGTTTTTTGCTAACACTGATCAGAGATGCCTTCCCTTTTTGGGATTTTGTTCTATCATGTAGTAGATTCCTCCTTCTATTGTATAGTTTGTTTATGGCTGGGGTCCACCAGACAGGACGCCTAATTTTGGAGGATTGGGTCTTGGTTTTATTTGGGATTGCATGATCCATGCATTCCTGAAGGTGTTCATAGAATGCGTTTATAAAGGATTCTGCGGTCTGGGCCGTATTTTCCACAGGCCCGGGGGCTTTGAAGGATTCCACCTCGGTTTTGAGGAGTGTGAAATTTGCTTTAGAGAAGTTTTTCACTGTGGTTTTCTGGGCAGGGGCTGGGGTCGGGATGTGAATATCTAGTGAGATTAGTTTATGGTCTGATCTTACCAGTGAGGGATACACTTCTGGTCTGGAGCATAGAGTCCCCATGTTGGTGATGATCAGGTCCAGTATGTTTTCTCCTCTTGTGGGAGTGGCAACAAGTTGTTCCATAGCATTTGAGTTTATAAATTCTAGGAACCTTCGGGCTAGGGTGTTGGAGCTAGAGTAATGCTCCCAGCCTATGTTAGGGTAGTTGAAGTCACCCAATATAATGGTGTTTGCAGAGACCTTCCTATTTTCCAGTGTTCTCAGGAAGGCCGAGTGGGGTTCCTGGGTTTGGGAGGGTGGTCTGTAGCAGGCTATAAACTGGAAGGCAGTTTTACCCACTGTTAGTTGCACATGGATAGTCTCTGATGCTTCGTGCTGTGCCACCAATCTGGAGGTGTGGGTATCTTTGACGAATATTGATACTCCCCCTCCTTTTGTGGTTCGGTCCAAGTTTTGGGGCCAAAAAACATGGTATGAGGTATAACCTGGTAGTGCTGGGGTGCTCTCGGGAGCCTTGAACCAGGTTTCTGTTACTGCACAGATATCGATGTTCTCCATGCTAAGGAGAGTTTTGAGTGCATGCATCTTGAGGTTTAGACTTCTGGCGTTGAGTAGCATTACTCTTAGTTTCTTATCCCTTGTGATACCTATGGAGGTGGGTTTGTCTTTTGAGCCTTGCCTAAAAAAGGCACTATGGGGGTGGCAAGAGCCTTTGCCAATATCCGAAAGCCCAGGGGTGACAGGTGCAAGCCATCCCTAGTGAAGCATCGTGGCTTGTCGACCATGTCATCCCAGGCAGACAGGCACTGGATCCCCTTTGAATGACACCAATACTTAAGCCAATTGTTGAAATTGATCATCTTGTCTTCATATTGTGGCATCATTCTTGGTGAGAGTAAGATGCTACTCATGGTCAGGGTCATACCTGCCTGGGCTACATGCTCAGAGAGCTCCTCTATGTCTCTTTTCATGTAGTGCAGGGTGGTACCAGCTATCATAAGTAACTGTAACTATAAAAAACAAAGTACAGTTGTCAAAGAAATATCGGGAACCTCAAAATCTAATAAGATCCTTAAAATTTATTTGTAAGGCTATGACTCCCTAAAGGTCAAATATATGTGTGGATTGCACATCTCATAACTTTTTCTGATTTTACCTAGGGCTTAGTATAAACTCCCCATGTTTGCATTTTCTGTGATGCCATTCTAAAGTCCTCAGTTGTGGTCCTCAGAATTGCAACAAAAACCTGATCAAATTTTCAGCATAGCAAGCATATTCTGAAAGCTGATGGAGAGATTCCTCATGGAACATAATCAGATATCAGAGGTCGATCTTCAATATTTAACCTCATAAATTTCTTTGAGAGCATAATCACCATCTTATTGAACACCCCTTGTCATGTCACCCAACTTTTCCTACTCTCTCAAACCTCACAGCACTCTCCTTCTGACACTGGTAACTACAATTACTGACATCACAAATCATGTGTACTTGTATGTATGTTCATATGAATGTTTTGCTTATCTTACTACCATGTACATAAACTGCAATGCTTTAACAATCTTTACTTGTGTATATATTTGTTGTGTTTTCTTTTATTGTTCTTACTACCTGAAATGAGCCTACAGTTGGTCAACTATGATTGGTGCCACCCCACTTCAACTTTAAGGAATCCAGTTGTATATAAAGCTAGTGGTTTAATACCCATTTAGTCAATAAAGCATATTGACTTGTGCACCAGTTCCTCCAGGAAGCTGAATGCCAATCAAGAAAGCTGACTATCACCCTGTATAAAGCTTTTATCAGACCAAATATAGAATAGGATAGGTTGCTCTGTTACCTAATCATATACTGTACAATTAAAGAAGGTACAAAGATTCCTCAAAAGGAGAATTGAAAAGCTACAAATCATATCTTACAGTCAAAGGCTTCATTAATTCTCTCTTCTTACATCTTATCACCTTTTTAGAGGCAACCTATGCCTGATAACCAGATCATTAAATGGTATAATGGCTGGCATGATGGTTAAGGTCCAACAAAACACAGAAAAGATGAAGGGTCAGATGGGCTGACTCAATAAAATGCAAGTCCAGACAACAACAAAGAGTCAGCTGAACCAGAAGGTAGTCAAAAATTACTTTAATTGGTCTATTCTAGCAGTGGCTAGGAAAATAATAACTAGAAATTGGATTTCAGATACACCTCCTTCGTTCAATGAATTTAAAAATGTTATGAATATAGTGTGCCATATGGAAATAAACACAATTAGGACAAGAACAAATAGAAAAACATCTTATTATATTGTATGGGATAATTTACAAAATTTGTTAAAAAAATTTTAATTTCAATAGCATGGTATTTTAGTTTAATTAATTGATCTGATTGTAGTGGATGTCTTTGTAAATACTTTAGTTGTTTTGTTGAATATTATAATAATACCTATTTTTAATTACTTGTATAAAATTGTTATGATATTTCTCTTATATGTTAAAACAATAAACCTGTTTTGAAAAAAAAAATTACTTTAATAACAAATAAAATAACACATAAAATAAAAAAAAATAGAAAAACATTGAAAGGAGATGAGTGCTTTCACACCAGACCTCAGTGCTTCCTCAGATCTAAAATATTAATGAAAGCACTCTTTGGGTATACCCATGGTGACTTTAAGATAAGATGATACATGGCCTCAGTAATAATAATTAATATTATAAGCTCTTAACTGACTGTGTTTGGTATTGATTAAATATAAGAACATTTAAGTTGTAGCACCTATTTTTTTATCAACATGTTTTTTACAAGGCTTTTGTAGTTCCTACAGGAGCAGAGGTTGGTGCCTTGGTGTCATCTGGTTTAAACTTGTATGAAGTGCTAAGAGAATGTATAAAAATTCTAACTTGTCACATTTGGCTATTTATTAAATAGCAGAAGGTGAGACAAAAAAAACATGCAAAAGACTGGATGAATGCATTGGACTCTTCTTGTCCAACATTCCAACATGAGGTGTGAGGCATCAAGTTCTTAAATGGCTAATAGGCTTTGAACTTGTTCACCAAAGTTATAAACTTATGAACCTGTATATTAATGTATAGATGAACTTATGAACCTATACATTAACCTATATATGAACTTATGAACCTGTATATTGACCTGTATATGATCTTATGAACCTATACATTAACTATATATGAACTTATGAACCTGTATATTAACTTATATATGAACTTATGAACCTATACATTAACATTTTATATGAAATTATGAACCTGTATATTAACCTATATATGAACACATGAACCTGTAAATTCACCTATATATGAACTTATGAACCTGTATATTAACCTGTATATTAACTTATGAACATATACATTAACCTATATATGAACTTATGAACCTATATATTAACCTACACATGAACTTAAGAACCTATATATATTAACATATATTAACATATATATGAATTTCTGAACCCATATATTAACCTATATATGAATTTGTGAACCTAGACATTAACCTATATATGAACTTATGAACCTAGACATTGACCTATATATGAATTTATGAACCTGTATATTAACCTATATATATATATACTTATGAACCTATATATTAACCTATACTGTATATGAAGTTATGAACCTATATATTAACCTGGGTCTACCTAACTTTGTCAAAATCCCATGTTATCGAATCTGTTTGTCAACACCCAAAATATTGAACTCCCACTTCATCAAAGCATCTGAACAACAAAGATCTTCCCAGGTTAAGTAACCTGTTGTGAGAGATGGTGAACTTTGTCCTTTTCCCAACTGTAGTGTGATCTCTGAGTTTGTATATTTAATTATGGGGCTATGTGGGTTAGGTATGGTGTGGTTTGGGTTTAGTTTATTTTTGGGTAAGTGGTTACTTACCCTGGGAAGATCTTCTTTGTTCTGCTGCTTTGATGAAGTGGGAAATTGATATTTTGAGTGTCGACAAACTGAGATTCAATAATATTGGATTTCAACAAAGTCAGATAGATCCACTGACCTATATATGGAGCTATGACCCTATATATTAACCTATATGAACTTATGAAGCTATATATTAACCTATACATGAACTTAAGAACCTACATATTAATATATATATATATATATATATATATATATATATATATATATATATATATATATATATATATATATATATCTATATCTATATATATATATACATATATATATGACCTTATGAATCTATATATGAACCTTCCCTCAGAAAGGCAAAAAATACAGCCTTCATGGGACACAATAACATCCCAGGGTGCATCCTACATGAACTCAGGTAGGAACTTGCAGCACCATTAGGCACCCTATTGAACCAAAGCCTGAGTACCAGCTTTGTCCCAACCGAGTGGAGGGCAGCTACTGTCATCCCTTTACACAAAGGTGTAGCATGTACCAATCCAGGAAATTATAACCCCATTAGCCTAATTAGCCTGATCTGCAAGGCCATAGAGCGGATTATCATGGACCTCATTAACAAGGACATTGGCAACCTCCAGACACTCGATCCCACACAGTTTGGTTTTGTCAAGGACAGGTCATGCCTGTTAAATTTGGTCAACTTATTTGAGACAGTCACCAAGGCCACAGATGAGGGGAAGATGGTGCACACTGCCTACCTTGACCTGGCTAAGGCCTTCAATGCTCTTCCCCACTCAGATAATAATAGATAAACTCTCTCAACTAGGCATCAATCCATATTTTACCAGTTGGGTAGCAAACTGGCTCACTGATAGAACCCACCTACTCAAAATAGGGGAGGCCACCTCAAGTAGGAGACTTGTAACAGGCAGTGTACCCCAAGGATTGGTCTTGGGGCCTCTGCTGTTTGGGATATACTTCTCAGAGGTGCAGGCTAAATATAGTGGGCTATGGCTGACAAAGTTTGCAGATGACTACAAGCTGGGTCCTGTCATAATTTCCCCTAGTGATGTGGACATCCTCCAAGAGGGTCTCACCCAAACAAATGACTGGTGCCAGAAACATGGCCTCAAACTGAATTCCAAAAAATGCATCATCATCAATTTTAGGGAGAATGACATCCCCACAAATTATCACATTGATAATAAGGCATTAAGCACACAATCAGTCGTGAGGGACTTGGGCACGCAGGTTGATAGCAAACTGACTTTTGACCACCATATTGCCTCTGTTGTACAAAAAGCTCTCTACATGTCCCATTTCATTAGTAAGGGTATCTCATCCAGGGACAACATGATCATAACATCCCTGTATTCTTCCCTTATAAGACCCATTATTGAGTACAATGCCCCTTTCAGCATGTACCTCACAAACCAAATGCAGAAGTTGGAGACACCACAGACATTCCTCATCCAGAGAATCCAGTGCCTCAAATATCTACCCTACACAGATAGGCTAAAAGCCCTGTCCCTCTACTCAGTCTCCTACAGACTCCTCAGAGGTGACCTCTGTCTGGAAAACAAAGCAATCGCAGACTCTGCCGTGATGGAACTGCTGCATATCCACAAGTCAAGCTCCACTCGAGTAACCCACACGCATGACCTCAACCTGGTCTGTGACATCAATAGGACTTCTTGGCAGGAACAGATTTGCGTCCCAGAGACTCCCCATTTTGTGGAACAGACTCCCACTCCAAGTAAAGCAGAGTACCTCATTAAACCTTTTTAAGTGTAACCTGGATAACTGGATGGCGAGCAGAAAATATACCCCTGGGATTCCACCTGTGTCCCTGCCGGGCAGTGGCATAGGATGCTGACTTGTTGGAACATGGGCTAAATTCTTGGCTCAGCCAAGTAACTTCCTATTATCCTATCATCCTATACATGAACTTATGAACCTATATATTAACCTGTATATGAACTTATGAATCTGTATCTTAATACATAAACTAGTCTTCCTCTGTTGTGGGACTTTCTTAACAATTTTAGTTAAAATGCAGTTTACAAAATATGTGCCTCAAGATAATACATTTTATTCCAGAGGTTGCCTCTCTGTGTGATGTGATGCATTCTTATTTCTTTTCTCATGGAATAGTATTCTTTAAAACATTTAGGAATAACCTTGACTTATCCGGCTATATCTGTTGCCCACATTTTCATAGAGTTGGAAACAGATATTAAAGTTACTGGAAAAAGCAGAATTTCTAATAAAGGATACCTTACTGACTCCTCTGCAACTGTGTTGCAGTTTTCTTTAGGGGAAGGTAAACTCATAAATCAATTCCTTTCTACCTAAAACAGCTATCACCAAATGTATTGCTTTGCAGTAAGACATTGGCTTTATTTTATGTATATAAATTTCATATTCAAAATATTTAAGGTGATTGAGACCAAGTGCAATTCCATAAAACGATTTAAAATGAATAATAATAAAAATCACAATCAATACAACCACATTTGAAAGGCAAAATGTAAAAACTGTAAACCAAAATGAAACACCTTAGAGACTGTGAAAGGATATGCATAGTAAGAAATTCTTAAGAGTGTTTCATTTTGGTCTAAAATAATAAAAAATCATAAATTATTGTAAAAAGGTGGGCTTTCAGGGATGCCTTAACAGCAGTCAGTATGGAGAGGTACGGTAACTGATGACACAAAAAGTAAGCGCCAGAAGTCTGCAAATGCATTCTGGGGTCCTCCAATGGCCTGGTCCTCCAATGGCCTCAGAGATGGGGAGTGCAAATGACTAATAAGAATGTAAAGGACTAGAAGCTCATTCAGGTAACGGTCAAAATATTGCATGCCTGAATACCCTAGCGGTAAGACATTGAAGGTGATACATGGCCATATTGGCAGCAGTGCTGACCTCACAGAAATGGAATGATATGAATTCCAAGGGAAAAGTTGTAAGCAACCAGGATGTACCATTCTGCACTAGGTGCAATCGTCCTAGCTCTGTGTTAGAAAGCCCTATGTGAAAGGAATAGGAGTAATCCAGTCATGAAGAGATAAGGCCATGCACGACTAAATAACATAATTACAGGTAGGGAAAGTGATTGGTACAGACATTATTCTTCAAATATAATATTATGACTTGCTTACAGATGATACTTGATCCATCCATAAGTGTATATCTGATGACAAAAAGCATATTTTTACCTCTTTTACTGATTCTAACTTATTATGTCTATATATTATGGTGAGTTTTAAATCATGGCAGTTAGAATTCCTGAATAGCCATGACCACTGCCTTGAAGGTGTTGATTCTCAGATGTGATCTAATTCTGGATGAATTCCTAGACCTTACTGAGTGAGTCCACTGTACACATTTCTTTAGTAAAGGAGAGGTAAAGTTCTGCAGCATCTCCATAATAATGACAGCAAATACGTCTGCCATCAGTGATCTCTCCTGATGGATACACATATATGGAGTGCACTGCTCTGACAAAATGAGTGGAGGAGGAATAAACACCAGACACTATCTAATGGGCATATTTAAGAGATTGCAGGTAAACCGATCTAGAGTAACATGCAGGGTCTTACAGTAGCTCTACAGATGGTTCAAGAGGATGTTGTGGTACATCAGTAAAGATACTGATGAGAAATCATGACTGACAATGAATACTTATGCTTGCTTTTCACCATTACAAAATCATTCAAGACCCACCTGATGGCTGCTTAATTACTGTATTTAACATAGAATGCAGGCCAGAATGAAATGTAAATGTAGTACCCCAGTAAAACTGAAACCAACTGTGAATATACAACCTTCCCAAAACATTTCCGACAAAGGGAAGGTTAAAGATGAGATGACAATAATCAAGATCTTCTGACTGAAGGGAATGTTCTTCATGAAAGGGGTCAAATTGTCTCCTTTAATTAAAAAAAGCAGATGATATGATAAATCATGGGGTCTAGCACAGCAAAACCTGAAAAATAATTTTTTTCAGGATTGTGACTGTGCTACAGGTGATAGTTTGCATGCTTAAAACAAAAGAGACAAATCCAAGGTATTAAAACTCATGCTGTACTGACAAATCTGCACAATTATCTGAAATCTAATAGCAAAAGCAGAATCGATCATAAATAAATCATCCTTCTAAGACTTTACCAGTAGATGTTATGACGCAATACATGTCATACTGAAAACAGGCTGGGATGCCATCTTCAGTGACACAAATAAGTTTGTTTAGGATACTATCCATGAATTCTGTGAATATTATTGACTCCAGCATTCAGAAACATCTACCAATTAAGTACAAATGTACATATAAATGCAATAAAAAAACTTTGCTCAAATCACAAAATTAGTAAAATATACAACAGGAAAAAATGCCAGTGCCTTGGTGTCAAGGAGTAAAGTGCTGACTGAGGCCCATAGGTTCATAGGTTGGTACTAGGCTATCAGCCCTAGGGCCTATACAAGCCTAGCCATAACAATTCCCTGGCTATTTCTTCCCACAATATTTACTTCTCTGGACCCCTGTCTAGCTGGGTGACTGACGTGATCCCCGTGGTGAATTTCCTATCTCCCATCCAATCATCAAGGTTCCTTTAGAAGAGGGCCAAGGAGGCGCTCTGCTTGACATGTATGGGCAGTCTATGCCAGAGTCTGGGGTGTCTCTGGGTCAGGAACCTATCCCTCCAGCATGTTTTGTTCATTATGAAGGTGAACCAAGTTCGATTTCTACACATTCTGGTTACACTGGAGTGGTTTGATTTTCATGAGAAAGACAGGAGAAATAACTGTGAGTTGCTTCCTGATGAAAGGTGGGACATCTGGTGACATCAGCCTGTTACAGAAGTGAAGGATAGTTCAGCAGTGATACCCACTGCAAATCCTACCCTGGGGTCAGGGAAATGGAAGCAGTATGATGCTTCTCCAGTGTCCCCCATCTTTTCACTGGCACAGGACATAGGTCAAGTGTAGCTTTGAGGCAGGATACATGGGGTCCAGTAGAAATGGCTAATGGAAAGAGGAAATAGTGGCAGCAGATATAAGCTACAAGGAGACAAAATAGAGGACACGAAACAAAGCTAGACAACAACAAAAAATAGATATTGTTTAGCTTTCAAAAATTACCATAGTCATGAAAACAAGTCTAGATTAAGGTATAAACCCCCCCACATTTTTGATCAACTCTTTCACCTCTAACGATGAACTCAGCTTAGTCTCAGAGGTACAGAGTAAAAATAAGATAATTTTGAGTAGATCAGGAAAGTGAATGGGAAACATTGTGAATGCAATATGTTATTAACAAATAAAGCAAGTGTACTAGCAGGAAACATCTCTGGCAAAGTTCACAAAGAACAAATAAATATAGTAGAGAACTGTAGAGATGAGGGCAACTTTCCCTCATATATCTACAGCTATGATTAATCCTGCTACATGTAAACTTAAAAATTAATTTAAACTTCACATTTACATGAACTGCTCTTCACTCAGTGGAGGTTACTGGTGTTTTGTATACAAGCAATCCAAATAAAAAAAAATCTCACAACTTTACCTCGGTCCTGCATTATTCATGGGGCAATTAGTTTGGACATGAGCAGCATCTACACATTTAGTTGGGACTATTTAGTTCTGCCTTACCTTATTATATCTCCCAGGACTATTGCTTTTCAGACAGCATCTGGTCTGAATGCTGGGCAGCATCACTGATAAGGTTAGCTACCGATTATACCAAGTAAGCTCCGTTCCCTTGTCCAGTTACAAACATCCTCCACTCCTATCCCTTGCAACCACACCTTAGGACCTGCAACCATGGATGAGCACTTTCCTAGTATCTCTGCATCCAGTATGGTAGACATAGGCATCCTGAGGCAATGTGACAATTGCCTTATATACCCTGACAGCAACTTAATGCTGAAACAATCAAATACAGTATGTGAAAGATGTAGTTACACATTGACACTGGAGGCTAGACTCTCACATACAGACATAAAAAGCAACAAACAGGTTGTCAGTTACTTACAAAAATCTCAGTGACTTACAAAAGTCTCTCACTGCATCTACAAAGGACCACACACATAGATTCATATATGCAGAGGTGCTCACATGTGACTTACCCAAACCTCAAACGCCTCTCAGGTGCAGTGCTCAGAAACAATGCATGCACACAAACAAGACAATTCCCATCACAGCTCATAAAGCTATATCTCATTGTGTGTCAACTACCAAGTCAATAAGGTGAAACACTCCACAACCTGATATTCTGGTCATAGGAAACTCCATTGTGAGATACACTGATGTCCCTCTTACCAGGTTGGATAAGGAGAAGGTTATGGTCAGTTGCCTGTCAAGGGCCAGGATCCACCAGATCACATAAGCACTCAGGTCTCTTACCCATAAGTACCAGCATGACTCAGTCATAGTCCATGCGGGGGTGAGACATACCTCCTTGGACTATATGAAGAGAGAAATGACTGAGCTCTCACAATATGTGTCACTGGCAGGTATGAGCATTGCATTGAGAAGCATTCTACCATCTCCATGACTGATGCAACAATACCAACAGAAAATTATGAACTTTAAGAATTGGCTTAGCTACTGGTGTCATTCCAAAGGGGTCCAACACTTGTCAGCCTGGAAGGATATGATTGACAAGCCATGCTACTTTGTTAGGGATGGTCATCACCTGTCTCTTCTGGGCTTTTGGATATTGGCCAAAACATTATTCACACCTATAGTGCCTTTTTTAGTCATTGCCAAACAGACCAACCTTCTAACATAACAAACACTACTCAGGACAAGGTAAAGGTCTTACTGCTCAGTGCTATAAGTCTCAACAAGGAACTGCACTCCCTGAAAGTTCTCCTCACCATGGAGACTGACACAGCCGTTGGCAGCTCTAGAAGGCTGAAAGTCTAAGCCAGAACAGTAATATGCCAAAAAAACTCAGCAGAAAGAATGGCTCAAAAACATCCAGGTACTTCACATGTTTAATATATAAACTTCAGAACAATGACAGTTTTCCTTTGTAATACATCATGATGGCAATATGTTGGTATGATGCCATTTCACACTAGGGGGGGGCTCATGTTCAAATACTTTTAGACTCAATATACTGACTAATATTCTATGAACTATAATGAGAAAGTCTTGATGAAGCTTGCCCAAAATGGCTTGCTGGACCTATTTCTATTTGATATGGACCAGTATGTACGGATTTATTAAAGAGAGATCTTGTCTAAGGAATCTTGTGACATTCCATGAAAATGTAATAGCAGTACTTAAAGAAGTATTTTCAGTGTATATTGTTTATCTTGGCTTTACTCACATTTTTGACATTATTCTGTACAAGGGAATAGCTGGCAAATAAAACATTACATTTCAAACCATATTTATTTAAACTAGATAAAACACAAGTTAAACATCTGGAAACAATGAAGTAGCATGAATGAACTGTTTACCTGTCAATCCCAAGATGGTTTCTAGCACTGTCGATACAGCTTTCTACTATAGCCTTCTCTTTCTGAATTATTTTGTCATATCTAAAAGTAGACAATAGCAGGGGTTGGGAGGGTGGCCTAATGGTTAAGGTGTTTGCCTGACAAAGGTTTGAGTGTCACAAGGGATAATTG